>NW_021636795.1:0-29299 GCF_004799145.2 Neltuma alba
ACTCAACCTATGAAATGGGCAATGCGACTTAGAGCTGCTTTGTACCTTGCCCAAGCTTTAGAATACTGTACCAACAGAGGACGCGATCTATATCATGATCTCAATGCTTATAGAGTTCTCTTTGATGTTGTAAGTTCATTCCTTTCATCTATGTCACATCATATATTTGAAAGTAGAAATGCTTACTTTTCGTGAAGGGTGCATTCTATTATATCAATTAATGCGATCCTGAAAATTACGTCAATTCATTAAATGGTAGAAGGTTTGCTACTGACTTTATATCTTGGAAAGTTGCACTAAAAATTGCCTTGATATTTATAATAAACTTCCAATAACAAGTCGACAAGTAAGTATCTTCTCAAATTTCGGGTTTTCAACTCCACATCTATAGGCTTTATTTATTTTTGCTGAACTAGAAATGATTTTGAAGGCTAAGGCTCAGTAAGATTGTAAATCAAGAGAAATCAAGCAATCGTAGAGAGGGAAGTTACTGAAAAAAGGATCAAACTGAGAGCTATTCACCGCCAAGAGTGTATAGTGACATAAATAACAGAAATCACTTCCAAGCTAAGAGCTTTATTAGCCAATGCAAGATTAAAGCCACTGGCGATTGAAATTCTGAAACAGAAATATTTCGTTTTTTTAAGTAAAACTACATATTAGATAGTACTATGTAGCTAAAATAAACTCGGCAAATATTTGATAAAGATAGATATCATGATGCAATGTAACCTAGAGATAATAAAGTGCTTTTAACAATCTAAAGATACGCAAGGGTAAGGGTGGTTTCCTCTTTCCTGTATGTCATCCTTGTACTTTTTTCCAGGAGGGCAATCCTAGACTTTCATGCTTTGGTTTGATGAAAAACAGTCGAGATGGGAAAAGTTACAGTACAAATCTAGCATTTGCCCCTCCTGAGTATCTCAGAACAGGTACTCCCCACCATCGCAAACTTGTACTGTCAGATCTTCTATTCTCCGTGAGTTGAAAGTTGGGCTTTCATAGTAAACTTTTGAAACTAATCAAGTTACACTCTCCTTAGAGTTTTTTCTGTTCCAACTCAAATTGTTATGTGATTATGTCCAATTTATAGGCTTTCAAACAACTGACCGTGAACTAAGAAAAGCACACCATTGAAGATTGGAGTGTTCTTTCTTATGGTCTAATTATCTTGCAATCCATTCTTTCTTTCCTAGGGTGTAGAACTCCCTTTGCATAGTTTCTGGAGATGCCAACCGAGCTTTCATTTGTTATTACCATTTTATTCTTTTATCTTTCCCTTTTAATTTTTTTTTAATCACTTCTTAAAGAGACACTTTACCTAGAAGAGTTAATATCCAATTCTCTCAAAATGGTTAAAATAATATCAAGGAAACTTATTTTCATATGGTTGAAATTTTCCTTATTTTTGGTTTATTGTTATATGTCTAATTGTTTTCTGTCTTTAAGAGCACCCAAGACTCATGTTTTGAGAACGAAATTAATCTTTAATCTGTAAAATGGATCCCTTTACCAGTAAATTTTGTTCTTAGGTTAAACTGGTGCTGTCTTAGACCAGTTTTACATGTCCTATTGTAGCAAATAGATTTACATCATGAGTTGTGTGTATTATACATTACTAGTTATTTACCCATGAATAACATGGGTTTCTAACAAATATTCTTTAATAATAAATTTGTAAATTTAGTTAATAGACGATGAGAACTCCCATCGTCCTGTTCTTCTAGGATCAATTTGTGAAGACAAAGTTTTTATGACACAACAGTAATATATCAACACAATTCACTGACGTTCAACACGTCATAGCCCTTATCCCTTCCAATTACTCCAAAAGAAAAGAAATTTTATGTGATATGATGATTTTTTCGTATTATTATTCTTCCTTTATTTCTTATGTCCTGAATATGGTATCCATGAGGTGAATGTACTCAGTATCTCTGTGCTTTCCTTACCCTGGTTATGCAGGAAGAGTAACTCCAGAAACTGTAACATATAGTTTTGGCACCCTTTTGCTTGACCTTCTCAGTGGAAAACATATACCTCCGAGCCATGTAAGTTTCTTTCCTCGATGCAAGGCTCTGCACAACAAGTTTATTGCACCCTGTTGGTGGTTTAGAATACACTGGCTTGTCACATATCTCTTATTATCCACTTGAGGAAAAGAAAGAATGAAGAGTATGAGCTTATTGAAAATGGGAGGATTTGGTCAGTATGTTGACGAGAATGTTTAGGTATTCTGTCTTGACCATTAAAACAGGCCCTAATGCATTGATTGCAATTTTTTCGTGTTACAAAAGAATGAATATATGCTATATGTCTACTTGTTTTGCCAATCTTCTGACTGTTACTGATCTCTTGGCCAGATGAACTTCTTTCCCTTTTCTTGTTAGTCACAATCTTTTATGATAAAAAATGATACTCTGGGTTGAATGTAAATTTTGCTTGAGGTCATAGCGTGTGGTATTATTTTATCACTTATTTTTGTAATTTTTCAGGCACTTGACCTGGTTCGGGGAAGAAACCTTCAGATTCTTACAGACTCTTGTTTAGAAGGACAATTTTCAGTTTATGAGGGAACTGAGTTATTGCGCCTAGCATCACAATGTTTACAACCTGAACCGCATGAGCGTCCTTATCTCAAGTCATTGGCCCCTGCTTTGATACCCTTACAAAAGGAATCCAAGGTTATTTCTGTTATTCGAGTAACATCTGTTTTTTAGGATGTTTAGGATTGCTGAGGCTGGTTTTAATTTCCTGTCTACAATTGTCATGGCTAACAGTTTATGTTTGATAGTCATTAGGCTCTGGTTTGTTCTGAGAACTGAAACCATATTCCAGTAAGCTGGAATGAACTTTTGCTATATTATTTTTCAGGTTCCTTCTCATGTGCTTATGGATATTCCCCATGGTGGTGCTGCTTTACCTCTGCCACCACTCAGTGAGGCTTGTCTTAAAATGGACTTGACTGCTATACACGAGATCATAGAAAAGATCGGGTATAAAGATGATGAAGGTGTTGCATATGAGGTGTGTTTCTGATATACACCTTGTGAAACTTGTTTCATGCTCATGATCAACATTCAGATCTTTGGTACTTTGGCTTACTTGTTCACCATCTTCTGCATGTGTATGTTTGTATGCAAGCATGTTATATCATCAAAAAAGGCTGAATCAGAGTAATAAATCATATTTATTTTTATATACCATTCTGTTCTGCCTTAGGAATGTGTCTTTCGTTTGACTCTTAAATGTTGATGCTTCTGTCAAGATCTTGGTTAGAATAGAAGTCAATGTGATAACTTGATCCACTATGGTTTCCTTGGTCTTAGCTTGCAGGCGTATCCATTTTGACACTCGTAGTGTGTGTGTGTGTGTGTGTGTGTGTGTAAATTCTGCATAAATGTTCAATCACGGCGACACAAACTGACAGTTTAGTTGTTTTATATGCCTCTGAGAGTGAATGCATGTATCCTGTTTTATGCTGCTGTATTTCTTACGTTTGATGTATACTTCATTTGTCTTTTATCATTTAAGTTTTTCCTTGTAAATTTGGTTGTCTACTTAATTTTCATTTTTCTCTGATGCAGCTTTCATTCCAAATTTGGACCAACCAAATGCAAGAAACATTGAACTTGAAGAATAAGGGTGATGCTGCATTTCGACGCAAGGATTTCAAAGCTGCAATTGATAGCTACACACAGGTTTGAACGATTCATGCCTTGCAAGTTGTTAAGTTCCAAGGATGGGAAAAAAAATGATTTCTGTCCTCCTCTTGATTGGCGGATAAGATTATATAGTGCATCAACAGTGATTTCTTACAAATAGTTGTTAAAAAAGAGCTAAGGTGCTTAAATACCTTGAAAAGATCCACGAAGGAGCACCTAGTGCTGGAAGTTTTTTTCAGCTCTTATATGCTCTGGAAGTTTCATTTCCCAGCGTTTCTGTGCTGAACCGCTATTTGCTATTAAATTTGACCATTAAGTTTGCTAGGTGCTCTTTCGTGAATACTTGCAAGTGTTTGAGTAATTTGGTTATATTAAAGTAGGATCCACCAGATATGAGAGCGGCTGCTATGTGTAGCTAATACTTTGGTGGTTGTGTAATGCAGTTCTCTGAAGTCGGAACCATGGTTTCTCCGACAGTTTATGCTCGCCGAAGTCTATCTTATCTCATGAGTGATATGCCTGAGGAAGCACTTGACGATGCATTGCAGGCACAAGCAATATCCCCTCTCTGGTACATTGCATTCCATTTGCAAGCTGCTGCTCTATTTGCACTGGGCAGGGAGGATGAGGCCCATGTGGCACTCAAAGAGGGTTCTGCACTTCATAATAAAAAGAATACAAATTAGTTGAGGTCACTGCCCAAATTAGTTTTCCTGTTCCAGAAGACAACATTCAGAGAACACCACCCACGGCTCTCAATATTTGGGCAAATTAATCTGAGGCTTTTAGTCCTTATTTGGCAATTGTGTTACATGCATAGAGATCGGTTTATAGTCCCTCCTGCATAAACGTTTCCTTTGTTGCCAAGATCTTGAAAGGTTTAGGGAAAAACTTATGGTAGAGATTGTGTTTGTAAAGGATTCATCTGTAAAGTCCTGTATTTACTGGCTTGGTAGCAAATGCTTTTTATGTGATTGTAACTAATGTGTAAAGCAACTGGCTGCCGATAGGCTATTATTGTATTCATTTGTTTTACATCTAACATATTATTTAAATCTTCATCCTCTTGTTTATCATTTGATCTTTGTATAACATTTGAATTTGCCTAAGGAAAGCATTTGTAAGCAATTCCTTAGTTGCTGATCAGTAGTTGAATTTCACGAGCCATAGCTGATTATTAACAATGAATAATCAGTAATCAGCTAGTGGCCCCAAGCAGACATGTATATATTTCCCCATCACACCAAATCTTGATGAAAATTCTGATCATATACTGAGATTTTAGAAAAGGGAAGAAGTCAAAAGGACCTGGAATGGGTAGGAAACGCCATAATAACAACATTAAATAAGTTCCAAGGAGCAGGTAATGTTCAAACAAGATGATAATAACAATACCCACAACATGGTAGAATCAAAATCAAACACGGAATAGTTGAGAAACCAAATAATGCTTAAAAAAATTGACATAAAATAGAAATTATTCCCAGGCCATGAATGGGAGATCCCCAGAACGATGTGTTAAGGGCCCCTTGTTTCTTCTCACGAATGAGATCCACTTTCAAAGCACAAGACACACAAACCAAGCATGCAAAACCTCCCTCACCATATATATACAATTAATTATGGTCCCAAAGGCATCTTCATCTTGTGCTCTTAGTCATGCATAGGCTCTTCCTCGTCTTCAATCTCATCTTCCTGGGCGGCTGCATCCTGATACTGTTGATACTCTGCCACCAAGTCGTTCATATTACTCTCAGCCTCTGTGAACTCCATCTCATCCATACCCTCGCCAGTGTACCAATGCAAGAAGGCTTTTCTCTTAAACATCACTGTGAATTGCTCCGAAACACGCCTAAACATCTCTTGGATCGAAGTCGAGTTCCCCATGAACGTAGAGGAGATGGACAAACCAGTTGGTGGAATATCACAAACACTGGATTTTACATTGTTTGGTATCCATTCCACGAAGTACGATGAGTTCTTGTTTTGAACGTTGATCATTTGTTCATCCACCTCCTTAGTGCTCATTTTACCTCGGAACATAGCCGAGGCTGTCAGATATCTACCATGTCGTGGGTCTGCTGCACACATCATGTTTCTAGCATCCCACATTTGTTGAGTAAGCTCAGGAATGGTGAGGGCTCTGTATTCTCGGGAACCACGAGATGTTAAGGGTGCAAAACCAACCATGAAGAAGTGAAGGCGTGGGAAAGGGATGAGATTAACAGCCAGTTTTCGGAGATCAGAGTTAAGTTGGCCCGGAAAGCGAAGGCAACATGTTACTCCACTCATTGTTGTTGAGATCAAATGGTTGAGATCACCAACTGCAACACAACCACACTCAATTATCCAATAAACAAGAACACAAGACTTTAGACTAAACATCCTTAGTTATATAGTGGTGACTTTTGGGAAAAGGAAAGATAGGAAGAATGAGGAGACTTACAACTTGGATTAGTGAGCTTGAGGGTTCTGAAACAGATATCATAAAGAGCCTCATTGTCAAGGACCATGCATTCATCTGCATTTTCAACGAGTTGATGAACAGAGAGCGTGGCATTGTAGGGTTCCACAACGGTGTCAGAGACCTTAGGAGATGGGAAGACTGAGAAAGTCATCATCATCCTATCAGGATACTCTTCTCTGATCTTTGAGATCAGAAGAGTCCCCATTCCTGACCCTGTTCCACCTCCCAGTGAATGACACACTTGGAAACCTGTAAAATCGTAAACGAACTCATTCATATATAACTGTCAGTGAAACTTAAAACGTTGAATAAATAAACCATATAAGGAGTAGTAGTACCCTGCAGGCAATCACAGTTCTCTGCTTCTTTACGAACAACGTCGAGAACAGAATCAATAAGCTCTGCTCCCTCAGTGTAATGGCCTTTAGCCCAGTTGTTTCCAGCTCCATTTTGGCCAAACACGAAGTTGTCAGGCCTGAAGATTCTACCAAAAGGACCAGAACGCAGGCTGTCCATGGTCCCTGGTTCAAGGTCCATCAACACAGCTCTAGGAACATAGCGACCACCACTCGCTTCATTGTAGTAAACGTTTACCCTCTCAAGTTGAAGGTGGGAGTTGCCTACATAATTCCCAGTGGGATCAATCCCATGTTCATCACACATAACCTCCCAGAACTTGCCTCCAATTTGGTTACCGCATTGACCGGCTTGGATGTGCAGGATTTCTCTCATGGTGAAAGATTAGAAGTTTAGGAGAAAGTTTACAATATCAATTATTAGAGCAGAAGTTGAGAGGGGAAGAAGAGTCCTGAAAGCAGTGAGTGGGAAGGGAAGCCCTTTTGTAGTTGCAAGAGTGGAAGGATGAGAAGATTGAGATATTCAGATTTTGTCTTTCTGTCAAATGGGAAAAATATATATATTGGTGGGCGTTCAATTAATCAGTTCATGTGGGTTTGTTAGGAGGAGGCTATGTCAATCTCCAAGCAGACTAATTAGCTGGCTATGGAAGGTGACAATCAAGTTGCATGAAACTTCCTATGGCCTTATTACGCTCATCTGAATTATCAGTCCGTCCTACCATTTGATATCCCATCTGTCAATGAGATTCCAAATTGTCCATTTCTTGAGTTGGTCATCCTGCTATCCCAATGTGACTGGACAGTGAATTATCACCTCTTTTCCTAGGTAACCATTGGAAGCTTAAACTTTCATCGATAGCAGAAATGGAAGAGTGGGAAAGAGCATACTGCAAAAGATCAAAATTCTAGTTCCAAGTTTTTTACCACAACTATCAACTATACATGATGCAATACATTTAGATTGGAGTGTTGTCAAACTTAATTGGAAAAACCGTTTTGACAGGCATATTTTACATTCACAGGTTAAAGAACTCAAAGATCTGATATTTAATTTAAACAGTCATAGCCCTTTCCATTAGAATTAACGCCGGTTGATTTTCTTAGTACCAGTATTTGGGTTGAAAATTTTCGAAGCTTCCCTTCACTTAAAAATTTACTTACAAATTATCAATGGTTTTGCTGCCGGAGGTTCACACCAGAGATAACTTGCTTGTCTTGACAAGACTGCTTTTACCTCTGAACAACGTAATCTCGAATGACGGGTTCTATTAACAATTCCTAAACCCAACTGATAGGTGTATCGATATATGAGCTGAGAGATACAAGGCCAGCAAGCAGAATTCGGATTCAATTATTGAAGCCACCAAAGCTCCGTGGCAGGCTGTCTCCTTCTCAATACAATTATTTGCGTACCAAATAAAGAACTAGTGGTGATTGGAGAGGGAATCGGAATCCTAAATCATTTCTTTTTAGAGAGATGATATTTATTCCGTCGTTCTCAAGGTTGCAGAAATTACAAACCAGAGTGTCCAATGATATCTTATATTGACTGATCAACAAAAGCCATATAGGATTTACCATGTAATGCTGTTGATAAATGGTTTTCTAGTAATTAGTGACTGAGTTGGGATGTTCAATCCACAACAATAAACCACTCCAGACCTAAAGTAAGCCAATTGAGTTTGGGGAAGTCTCACTTTCTCCAAGTCAAATCTTCACCAATAAATCTTTAGACCCATAAGTATATATTATTACTGAAAAAAAGATTGGCATTCAATGCGTAACATCCTCGAGTCTATATCAGCAGAGGGGAGGAAATTTAAAAGCAAACCCGTACCTACCACAAACATTGATCTACTGCCACTTTTGACAAGATGAGTAAGCTGACGAGCTTTTCACATTTATTTATGAAGCGTTCGAACATCAGTTTGATCACATCATGTCTTGAATGAAAATGGCATGGGTAACCTCATGACAGAATTTACATCAGAAATTATTTCCTAAGTAATCATCAATCATCAAGTGGCTCAGAACAGACAACCAGCACCACAACTGACGAAGAAAAAATCCTACTGAACTGTCACAAGCGGCAGCCACTTGAACGCTCCTCAGTATAGCAATTCCTCGTATACAGGATCTACAGATTGCCCCCACTTTCCATGATACAAATCCAAAAGCTTTTCAGCTGGTGTAACACCTGCCACCACAAAAAGTAGTATGCACAATACTAAATAAAACAGGGGGAAAAGAACATGAGCATTCTTGGTTGAAAAAAACGTCCAATGGAAATTTGTTTTAGGGGCGTCCAAGTTGTTTTCTTTTTCTTTTTTTCTTTTTTCTTTTTTCTAATTTTGAAGTCTCTGGTATGCTCGTACTTTTGTGTATATTTTACTGGGAGGGGAAGAAAACCTGCAAATCAGTTACCTGTTCTAACCACCTCAGCAACCTCATTCAAGAAACCAGTTTCCTTAAAGCCTCTTCTTTCCAAACCATCCTAAAGAAGTATACAAATGCGGTTAATAAGATAGATGACAATAACAGAAATAGCAAAATAATGACACATACTTTCGAAAATTTTAGAACATCTTCAGCAACATGCTTCAGCAAGCCATCTCGGAATGGTGTCTTTAGACCATATTTGGGGACCTACCAGAAAATGCCTCCAATGGTCAGAACTCAATAAAAATCTAGAATGAACAATGACCATCAAAGAAATAGCTGTTATATGCATGATGTAACTAAAAGCACACAGTAGTCCTAATGAAAATATGGAGAACCATTTTATAGGATTTAAAAAAAAAAAAAAGGCCTCCTCCAGTCCACTATAAAGGTCCTTTTCTGTCAGCTTTGCTTGATCCAAAATACAAGTCCAATTTGATAATATCTAGAATATTAAACATTTTTAATGATGTAACTTCTATGTATACCATTTTTGGTTTTACATTAGTTAAACTGGACTCATATTATGAGCCAGGGGAGTATTTCTGCTTGAGCATCTGTGAAAGTGTGTAAAACACCAGAGAAGGAACACTTTTATCAACATATAAATTTCAACCGATATTTAGCCTGCTAAAAATAGTGACTCTCTGATGGCACAAGCTTGCATAGAATATACAAAAAATGATCATCAACGACGCATCCACACCAAAAGAAGTGCCTTTTCAGTTTTTACTACATTGAAACAAAATATCACTTCAATGGGCGGCTAGTATGATGAGAATCTAACTCGTACACAGAAAGGAAGTGAGGATAAGTAAATTAAACCCTTAAAATTGATTTAAGACAAATGAAATTTTTTAATGTTTTGACGTTACCTTATCCCTTAGCATCTGTCTCTCTTCTGGGGTCCAATCAGCTGTCATATCTAAGACATTCTGTAGAGAAACCTCATCATACAATAAGCCTACCTGATATGAGAAAAATCACAATAAGTTAATGCAGCTGAGTTACAGTAATTGATGAGTTGCAAATGAAGATAAAAATTATGTTCTGTGCAAGCAAAGATTAATGCCTTAGTTATCATATGCAAAAGACGACAGAAAAATGTCATTGCTTGTTCCAAATCAAGATGATAGGTCATTAAATGATTGCATGACTTGGCTTCAAAGATTAGCCTGTATGATGGTCGCAGGTAAAATAAGACCAGAAATATTATGCATAGTAAAATGCTACCCACCCAAAATGCTGGTAAAGCACATAACCTTCTCCAGGGCCCTCCATCAGCACCTCTCATCTCCAAGTACCTCTTTAGCCTAACCTGAAAATAATAGAATAAAAGTACCAAAAAATTCAACTAAGAACGACCTCAGATGCTGCCATATCATCGGATAAGCATCAGATAACGGCCAATTATGGAACTGACCTCAGGAAATATAGTTGTCAAGTGATTTTCCCAATCATTTAGTGTTGGCAATTCACCAGGAATGCAAGGAAGCTTCCCTTCCATAAAATCCTGCAATATTTTGAACTCAAAGTGATCAATTCTTACCCAAAAAATAAAAGGATCAATTCTACACCCTTAACAAACCAAGGCTTGAATGTAAAAGTCGTCTAAGAGAGAAGTTTCAAAACAAAGGATGACGGTGCAATATAAGCTAGCCTAAGATAATAAAAATGTCAAAGAGAGGTGAAAACCCTGAAGGTCATTCCGGCACAGTTGACATATTCCCCTTTCCGATAGACAAAATACATCGGAACATCTAGAGCATAATCAACATACTGCTCAAAGCTGCAATTGAAGAGTTCAAAAGAAGTCAGAATGGATGAAGTAAGATTAATAAGATTTCAAGGTAAAAAATGATACTAGTCACTGACGAAGACAATAGTATCACAACAATTTTTGTTTGAAGTTCTCAACCAAAGAGTTTAGGTTAACAACAATTTCATTCAATTCTTACTGCATGTGAATAGTTAAAAAAACAGAAAAGAATGAAAAAAGAAACCACAAACTCAGCACTGGAAAAATAAATTGATAATATACTTTTTAATGACAATGCAAGATGACACATTTTTTCCCAAGAAGAAATTTAAATAATCCGTAACTCGGCAGAGCCCCCCTTTAGGCCTAGTAAATAATAATTACAAAGTTTGAGAATGCCAGGTCCTGACACTGATATTATGTTGATATTGAGATTGAGCATGCCAAATGTTAATGTATTGCATTCTACCATCCAATGCATGTAAAATTCAAATACGTGTAATTTAGATTTGGACCATCAATATTAAGGATTAGCTCAAAGCTTGGAAAATCTGACAAATAAAAAACTTCACTGTGTTTTCATGCCATCTTTCAAATTCAAAGCAAGCCAGGAGCCTGGAGGCATTTTGCTCGCATTATAGTGATTCATGAATCACGAATTATCTCAAATTATAAAACTTACCAAAAGGAGTCATCAAAAACAAATGGCAGCATCCCTGTGCGGTCCTTATCAGTATCAGTCCATATATGGCTGTTTTAAGAAAATAAGAAACGAATAAGATATATAGCAAGAATGCAGACTGCAGAGAACGTAAGGTGACACCCAAATGACAATTTACCTCCTCATACTGAGAAGACCATTTGGCTTTCCTTCTTTGAAGGGTGAATTTGCGAATAGAGCAGTTGCTATCTGTTTGATATAGAGTATTAGTTATATTTCACATCATACCACAAATCTCCAAAGGAAAGAAAAGATTAATACTCCTTACAGGCTGTAAGGCCAGACCAGCACGAAACTTCCTTATCATGTCTGCTTCAGAACTGAAGTCTAGATTGACCTATAAAAGTAAAGCCTGAAATATATCAATATTCAGCATGAGAGATGGTCAAAATATTGCTTCAGAATATTTTATTTTCACCAAACCCAAAATAGGATGCCTTAGGAAATAATCAGCTCATAAAATATCATAATCTCACCTGTACAGTGCATGTTCTGAACATCATGTCAAGTCCAAGGGAACCAACTTGAGGCATGTAATTTCTCATTATTTCATATCTTCCCTGAGCCAAAACACCCATGTAAGAGAACATGTAATAGACTATTGAAGACCATTATCACTCTTCAGTCACCGAGTGGAATCAGACCCGCCTCCCCTCATGTTAATTGCACGCAGACAACAGACTAAATAAACAAAACCACAAAGAAAGACCACTGCTGCACTAACAAGAGATGTTCTAAACAATCAATTAAGTAATAACCCTTTGTATTACTGTAGAATAACAATGATCCCAGTAGCTTAACCTGCTAAAAACCTCCAATAATACGTTTAACTCAATACACTGAGGGAAATTGACAGTTTTAAAATAACAGCTACGTCTGATATACAAAGAGGGGTAATGTAGAGAAGGACTCTAGCTTAAGTCACTGAGCCACATGCCTAGCCCCTCGTTTCCCAGGCAAATGTCAACATTGTTCACACAGTTGCCATCATGAGTTCAAGTTAGACAAATAAAGATGATAAAGCTAGCATGCTGCAAGTATTCAGGTTATGACAGTTATTAAATAGCCATGACTGTGAAATTTGACATATATTTAATCCTAATATCAGGAAATCAAGCCAGATCCCGCAGCATAGTGCTAAGGATAGACCCTAATTTTCTCTGTTTAATATCTACTTTCAGGAAGTGTCATCCACTTTTTTCTTTTTGTACAAATGAATGAATATGTGCATGTTCAGCAAGTTCAGAGTCTTGCACAATAGAAAGGAGGAGGAAAACACCTTTGGCATGATAGGTATGTCTTTGAGTCCCCACTTTGGCTGGAAACCAATTCCCAAAAATCCAATTCCCATTTCCTCGGCAACTGCTTTAACCTAATGAAAAGAAGTGTAAAGTGATTTTTCATAAATATACAACATATACAGAGGCAACATCAAGAAAAAGAAAACCAATATATTAGCAGATCTCTGGATATCCCAAAATTAAAAAGAAAAAAAGTTAAGCTGACTACAATGATGATATGTAACTTCTTTGATTGAAACGTCGATTGAAAAAAGAAAATTCTAACCAACTTCCTCCTTAACTGACATAACAACAGACCACCTTTAATCTTTAAAGCATCCCACATGCATGCATAAACCTAAGTACAACTATTCAAATGACCTGATAGAGGTGCGAGTTAACTTCAGCACAAGTCTGATGCAAAGTTTCTAGTGGGGCACCACTAAGCTCAAATTGACCACCAGGCTCCAATGATATGCTTTGCTTCCCCTGGTCCACATAAGTTGAGATAAATAAAATTACAAGAAAATAAGGAGTAACAAAAACCACGCATTTGATTATGTGGATGCTCAAACCAGGAAGCATCTTGATAAACGACGTTGTAAACAAAGATTCTCTTGGGAAAAAAAATGCTTAAGGGTTGCTGTTTATACGGAGATAACTAGTTTACCTGTTTAAGTCCAATAATATAATCACCTTCCATTACTTTATCCCAATCGAATCTCTCAGAAATGCCATTGAGCAACTCTGCTATCTGTTCATACTTCATAGGACGGAGGCTTCCAAACTCAAAACCAAACTTCTCATGTTCAGTACCAATTCTGCAAAAAATAGTTTAAACAAAAAAGAATGAACAATTATTGTAATTTTGGAACATCGTAATGGAGAGTCCCCCATCTCCCCCCCCCCCAAAAACCAAAAAAAAGAACGGAAGAAAAATAAAGTTTCTAACGGAGTAGCTATAGAAATTTGATGAAGAGTAAAACTGAGATAATATACAACAGGGAAATCCAACAACTCATGAACCTTGGAACTTAGGATTGACAATCTAGCGGACCAGAAATCAAATATGGTAATTTTCAAATGCAACAAGAAAGCACACAACTAAACCATGAAATATCAGAAAACTATTCGGCTAAGAAGGAAGCTGCTATCTAACATGCTCCATGAAACTAGAAAAAGAAAAATAAAGAAATAAAATAAAACCAGTTGATTCTTATGAACAAGAACCTTGGCAACTTGGGTACCGGAGATAAGGGAATGATGATTGTTAAAGCGACACAAAGAAATGAATTAGCATGAAATTGGAAAAAATAATAATAATACCTCCATTTTTCCTTCGGCTTACAACCAGAGGCAAGGTAGTCTATAAGATCCTTCTTTGTAAGAGGCTCAGTAACGACAGCATCTTCTGTAGGAGGGCTGGCAGCAACAATCACTGTATGATTCCGTTTAGATCCAACGCTGTTAAACATACTTTTCTGTGTAATCTGAATCTTTCTCGCAGAATCGCATGATAAGGAAGAGAAACCGACACGAGTTTTCTTTACATGGGATGCGTAAAACTTTTGTCTTGCGCGACAAAGTGTATTGTTCCCAACTCTGCATCGTGTCGTCTCAGTGCGCGTGCAGTACATTGAACCCGTCCGTGAAATCACGACCATGGTACTCTCCTGAAGAAGATACATGTACATAAGCCCACCTTCAAGGTCAGCGATTTGTGAAGGAACTAACGTAGAACAAAAAGAAAAAAATTGACATGTAAGTTGTCTCTGTCATTATAAAAATTCTGACGTCAATAAATTCAGCCTATCAAGTATCAGCATATACAAGCACAGGTTTGTGTTATATCACTCACGATTCTTGAGAATTGCAAGACCAGCTCAGTTTTCAGATTTAAAAGCGAATGCCAGCGACTAAAAACAAATTAAAAATAAGTATCAATGTCGTCATCTTGGATAAAAAGAATAAGTTTCCTCAGATGTGTTATTGCTATCCCCAGAAACACAAAGGAAGTGCTTCTACAGTGGTTCACTGATAAGAGCAGAAGAAGATAATTATGCTGCCGTGAAGAAGTTCGGCTCAAGACAGAGCAGAGCAAGTTCTACAAGACGTTTTGGCTTGTTTACCAATAAAATCTGAAATTCAAAGTTAGACATGAGAATTACAAAAAAAAAAAAATTGGATACAAACACGATTGCAAGAAACGATTCTGAACAGTGTGTCAAAGTAACCAAAAAAATAAAGAACGAAGTGAAGCCAAACTTAAAAATTTCTCTTGTGAAATTGTTATAAGAGCAATACCAGCTATCTTAAAACTGAAAACAGAAAATTAGGGCTCTGAGAATATGGACTTTGGCGTCCTCGAAGACAAGAAAGTGGCGGGGTGAGCCGAGGGAGACGCTGGGAAAGAAGGAGAAGAAGCTCCGCTTTTCCTTTCCACTGAAACGAGAGGGAATGGGATTTATAAGGGCATCGTCGTTATTTTATTATACGGACACGTCAGCTTTGCAACTTTCTTTGATCACTTAGCAAAACTAATATGGTTTCTACGTTATCGTTACTGTCCGTACCGTTTAAAAAATTATTAAAAATCCGTTAGCGTTTTCTTGTAAATTTTACATGTTTGGCTGATTAAAAGAAAGTTTGTTTTGGCAACTAATAAAAACAAAAATTTCTTCTATCCCCTGAACTGACTTTTACTTTCACGTTTTGTTAAACTAACATTCATGAACTACCCACAAGCTATAGTTAAGATAATGAATAGAATAAATTTTTTATGAGAAAAAATTTTGCATTGGACAAACAAGGCTTAAGATGCCCGCAGCATTTCAATATATTTTTTCGAGTGCATTTAGTACCTTTAAATATTTTGTAGTGTATTGAGCATCTTAAAATATTTTTTTAAATAGGTCCAGCAAGACAAAATTACTCTACTTTTATGAAATTTCGTATTAAATAAACAAAATAGGTAACATTCTTATGGAATTCTCAGTATGTTACTCTATTATTAATCCTTAATATAAGTTATCTCATTGAATTTATTATATCCATGTATAATTTTATTTTTAATTCATTATTTTTTAAAAAAAATTAAATAATGTGTATTAAAAAACAATAAAATTAAAGAACTATTAAATTTTAAAACACAGCTAATGTAATTTAAAGTTTTTTTTTCTTGACTTTTGGTTAAACATGTAAAAATTACCTTATAATAAAATTAGAAAAATATGATCATGTTTTGGGATTCAGTATTTGAGCGCAGTCTGATCATTTCCACTTTGAGTCAATGGCCATCTAATCAAATAGTGGAACCTTTTCTTTTGAAATTATATTCTGAATATTTTCTGGCCAAAAAAAAAGAATTTGCATTCTGAATATATGCTAAATGAATTTCAGCGGAATAAAATAAAAAACTTTAGATTAATTTTTTTTGATTGCCTACATAGTTCACCGGAGCTTTGCTCCGACTACATCTGGATCCGACTCGAGTCGCACACCTGGCTGTAATGGGTGAGTGTTCCAATGGAGATTTCTGTATACATTGAGGCTCGAACTCGAGATTTCGCTTAAACAGTACCAAGCCGTTTATCACTTGGACCAATTCTTGTTCGTAAAATTTTAGATTAATTTGTGGGTTGAACGTTTACTTTTTCTTTTTCTTGGGCCGAAGAATTGAACGTTTATATTCAAAAGCACAAAGAGATCATCACCTTAAGTTAAACAAATCGTGTCGTATATAAACTCTAAAGCATGAATGAGGTCATGAATGACAAAACCTTGATGTCTTCTCTCTCTCTCTCCCCGCCTTCTTTTTTGGGCCATCGATGGCTTCTCTCATTAAAAGTCATTTATTACTTTATATTATATACATTATCATCTGGCTGCTATGCGTGTGAGCATGTGCACTTTGTTTTTTTTTGACCTGAGATGTGAGCATGTGCATGAATCTTAGGGGGGTGTTTGGCAAAACCAAAACCACGGTTTCAGAATCACTTTTTCACAAAACGAAGTAACCTCCTCCATATATTTACTTCGTAATTCGTAAAAGCACTTCTGAAACCATGGTTTGGTTTCTATCCAAACACCCCCTTAATATCAGCATATTGTCTGTGTTCATCTGTATTGCCTTAAACTTAAGTGGAAGGATGCAATTTTAACTTTGATTTTCTGATTTTTTTTTAGTGTTGTAATTTTAACTCTAATCTAATTTTTTGGGTGTAATTTTTATTTCTGATTTTTTCCGGTGCAATTTCACTTCTAATTTCTGAATGCTAAAAATTGCTCAAAAAATTAGGAATAAAATTGCACTCTTAACAATATCAGAGGTAAAGTTTTACGTAAAAAATAAAATTAGAGTTAAGATTATATATTTATCCTAAACTTTTAATACTTGTAATTTTTTAAGTTAAAATCTCATCTTTCAACCTTTTTTTTTTTTGGATTTTACGAAGAAGTACGCTCTTATGACGCGGAAGACGAAGCTGCAATTTTGATTTAGGAACTTGAGGGCGGACGACATCACGGGTAATTTAATTTTATGGGCCTTAAACATGTTTAATAATTGAGAATTTTTCAAATTCTCGTAGCAGAAAAATTTCAAACAATCTTTTTGGAGTAAAAAAAATTAAAACGGTTAATTATTAATTCATTAATTAACAGACAAACGATTGTGCCCCACACATACTGGAGTTCGTCCGCGGGTCACCCTTGATGCCTTTTGAGAGGAGGAGACGACAACGACATTCCATCAAACAAAGTCCTGTGTGTTTCATAAGTAAAGTCTCAAAGTAGGTATATTGTGTACTTTACAATATTTTTTAGGTATATTTAATATTTTCAAATATTTTATCATGAACTTAATGCCTTGAAAATATTCTTGGCAAGTTTGTCCAGCCCTTTAAATTATATTTTGATATATTCAGCATTCTAAATTTTTTTTATGCTTATAACATTCCAAATTATTTATGTTACATTCAGCACTCTAAATTACTAAGTGTAGAATTGTAATAAAAATACTTTAAGATATTGGATGTGCTTAAAAAATATTTTAAAATATTAGATGCACTACTAAATATTTTAGAATATTAGACACACCTAAAAAAATACTTTAAAGTACAGGATACATCTTAACCCAGAAATAAATTTAGTTGAATATTGGATTTGATTTTGTAAGTTTTAATTCACTTTATCTTTTATATTTTTTTTCATTATTCATTTAACTTATAAATTTATATATATTATGTATGAGTAATTTAGAAAAATGTGTCATATGTATCATAGTTAGCTACCCCATCTATTTTTACTATAAGAGTTAATTGATTAATTGAGTTTAACCCTAAAGACAAGTATAATTAACTCAACCCACCTTATTTTTTATGCTTATTATTTTTTCTCGAACTAATCTACCTAATTAATAGACTAATATAATGTTGTCGATATATTTTAACGAGGTTATATCATCTTTGTTATAACTAAATAATTTATCTAATTTTTTAATTTATCTAAATTAATTAAGTAGTTTTTATGTTAATCACATATAAAAAGTAATTTATTTCACTTCTATATAGTCAAATGAATTAAATAATTCTTACATAGGGTCAGAGATGGAGGAAGTATTTTATTTATTTTATTCTTTTCAGGTACAATTGCTCCTGTTTTAAGTTTTAACAACCAAAACCCACTCACACAGGACAGTTCTGGTATTATAAAGTACTCAACAAACCATCGTTTTCCTTTCCAGCAGTTTTCACTAACATAATTTTACATTATTAACAGCAACATAAGCCACGTTGCTAACTATTTAACTTTTAAAGCGACTTGTTAATAATTTAATAGCAATGGTTGTCATATTAAATTTCAAAAGAAAGAAAGAAAGAAAAATTAGTGTCAGCAGGTGAGAGCTAAAGAAGAGGATGAGAGAGTAAAGCTGTGAAAGTGATCTCCCCATTTTAGCGTTTTATTGTGCATCTCCACTCGGATTCACCGCAGTTTTTTGGCAGCATTCTGATTATTTTATTGTCCAGGAAAAAAAACATAATTATTTTATTTTTCATTTATAAATAACTGTTACCTTCAATTTTTAGTATTACCTGCAATTCTTAATATAAGAGTCAATTGCTAGGAAGGATTTGATTTTTAATACAATACATCAATCCATTTTATCTCTTGGATTTGTAATTTTTCTTTCAGAATTTTTCCGATTGGTTGTAAGGAACTCCTATCAAGAAATAATTCCAATACACATAATTAATGGGGTAGTTTAGGAAAACCAACACTTATTATTACAAATAACCAATTTCACTAATTTTCTTAATATTTCCAAATTAATTATCTAAATCTTATATTAAGAACCAAATATAATATAAGAGTTATTTAACTAATTAGATATATTAAGAAAGATATATAAATTAGTTAATTATAACAAATATAACTTGACATTCATAAAATACTGTCATTTAATATTATACTCTGGTTCTTAATATAGGACCTAATTGTTAAGTTGATTTTGGTTTTAAATATAAGACATATTTTTTATATTTATCAATTTTTTCTGAATTATCTTTATTGATACTTCCTCAAGCATGATCAAATAAAAGAGGAATAGAGGATATTAAGGAAGATGATTATGGTATTTTAGGAAAAACATGTTATATTTTTTATAATTAACTAATTTATTTAACTTTTTTAATCTAATTAAATTAGTTAAATAGGTTTTATATTAAGAATCGGAAGAATAATTTATAAGTTAAGTGCGGCTGCTAAATCAAAGACAGGATAGCAAGACCATACACAGATGATTTTTTTTTTTTGGGGGCCAAAACAGATGATAGCTGTCGACTCTAGTTTCTTCTATAGGAACCCTCACTGGCTGTCGTTTTCTGTGCGAGAAGCTTTCATGAACAAGTCTCAACATTAGTGACACATCAACAGTCAACAACATCAATAATGTTGACATCCAAAAAGAAATGCTAGTTAATTTAATAGCAATAATTTTCACATTACAAAAAATTACCACTTTGTGAGCATGTGCGAGTTCAAGAGGAGGATGAGGATGAAAGTGATCTCATCTCCATTGGCATTTAATTAGCATTTTATTGTGCATCTCTACTCGGATTAGCATAAGCTTTTTCTCGCATTCTAATTCGAATTGCAGATTCTTTCGGACATTTTAAGAGAATTTTCCTCGTTTTCGGAGCTATAAGATGTTGCCAACCTGATCCCAAATTAAGATTCCCATTTGCTCTGCGACAGTTTTAGCCCATCAAACAAGACATTACAGGGCTCTAACTTCAAAAGTACATATAGCTTTCGCCACAAAAAATGAAACACTACTTCCTGCAGCTGGTCACATCAACTGTACCTTGAAGATTATTCTTGCGAGGGCCTTATATTAAATCAAGAAAGAGAGAAATAAACAAGCTCGTTGGATTGAAACCAGTGAATGCTCTTGGTGAACTATCAAGAGTAATTCGAGTTTTACTGGGAATGGTAATAACTAGGCAATGTAGCGATAAGAAAATAAGCTTCTGTCTCAAAACCCAGAAAATTCGGATATCCACGTCCGCAAAAGGATTGGCATGGCACCCCACAGCACCTGAAACACCCTGTACAGCCACACACACACGCAGAGTCAAGTTTCTGGGCCACACTGACTCACCAGTGCGAGTTTGATGAGAAGCTTCGTCTTTATCCCATTAGAGCATCATACGGATGCGAAAATTGGCTTTTCTTTCTGACACATCACCACATGCCTATGCAACAGTATATCATATGAAGAAACACTATCTATTCTGTCTTCTATATCGGCTCACAGGTGAAATTTGAGTGTTATCAAGTCTACTTAGGGATAATTTTCTTAGCAATCAAGATTCAAGCCTGTCCATCTTGTATTTATACTACTTCCGGTCTTTAATATAAGACTTAGTTGATTAATTTGAAGAGATTAAAAAAGTTAGTTGAGGTTAGTTATTTATCATAAATAGATGTTGTCATTCCTAAAATGTCCTCATTAATCATGCATGTTTGAATTATAAATTGATAGTAACTTCTTATTATACACAACTATTATAGGGATTACTTAGAGACAAAATGGATAAACATTGAAAATAAAGTAGATTTAGATCTTATATTTAAGATTAAATTAAAAGTTAAATTATATTTTATATTAGTAACCGGAGGTGTACATGTTGAAACACTCTGGGATTGAAACTTTTGTGAGTATACTAAGGTACTAATATTCGGATGGGATACCTAGGGGAGACCTATCTAAGTGAGACCGGAAACTCTGTTTAAATAGGTTGATTATTTCATCTCAACAGCTAGTTTCGATAGGGTTCCTCATTTCGGCTGTGGTAGCTATCATGTTCCAAATAGTTTCACTGCATTTTCCATAGGTGAGTGTGTGTTGGCTTTTCTGCATTCCTTGAAACTGAATCAAATGAAAGCACCCCGTTATTCGGTGTTATTTTTGGAGGGAGTGACAGCTTGGTTGCTGATTTAAGGTTTAACATAGTACACCAATGCTGGCCAAAAAAAAAAAAAAAAGTAGCTAAACAACAACTGTTGGCTGTACTCCACGTGTCCTACCAAATGACACGTCTGCTTGCCCCAAAGTCGTTATCTTATATGCCGTTGCTTACCTTCAGGTCGGTTTTCGGTCAGTCCAAAACATGCTGCATAATAATAGATAGATAGAAAGATAGATATTGATAAATATAGAAAGAGAGAAACTTCTGCTTGTTTATACAAAAGCGTCAAAATTAAG
Organism: Neltuma alba; assembly: GCF_004799145.2. Classification (NCBI taxonomy): domain Eukaryota; kingdom Viridiplantae; phylum Streptophyta; class Magnoliopsida; order Fabales; family Fabaceae; genus Neltuma; species Neltuma alba. The sequence continues at coordinate 21,458 of NW_021636795.1, forward strand.
CGCCTGAGAATTATCGGCTTATCGCCAACATAGAAAACAATTCTTTTTTCTTGGTTGGTCGGACAATTTTCGATTGTTTTTGTGGGACAGGGACACCTAGATGGTAGAACAAGAAGCGTCGTTAATCGTTATTATCTGTATTTGTCTTGGGGCAAGCAGCTAGCAAGCCAGACATTCCTACTTTTAAGATTGATTGACGTTTCTGGTGTTTTTAACGTTGTAAATCAATCTTGTCCATCATTCGACTAGGAACCGGCAAGAACTACTTTTGCGACACTGACGAAAACCATTTACGTGATTAAAACAAGATAAGCCCTTTTATCATTCACTGTTTTAGAGTGTGGCATTCTCATACTTCTCTATATCTTGGTTGCGGCTGCACATTCTGTTTATTTTGCGTAGGTGGGTTATTAATACTCACCATTGAGGTTGTAAATGGATCTTCGCATTAAAATGTTACTATAATCCTATTGGGTTTAGTTAAAATTCTTAATGATATCAAAAAGCTTCCCATTTTAGTATTAAAGTTGTTGTATTATACTATTTGGTTATAATTTACTCTTATGCGGAGGTTATATATTCTATAAAGTAAGTTGTTAACTGATACTGCTTAGGTTGTTAATGCCTTCTCATTCGGTTGTTAATAGTCACTGTTGAAATTGTAAATGGATCTTCGCATTAAAATATTACTATAATCCTATTGGATCTAGTTAAAATTCTTAATGATATCAAAAGCTTCCCATTTTAGTGTTAAAGTTGTTGTATTATATTATTTGGTTATAATTTACTCTTATGTAGAGGTTATATAATTCTATAAAGTAAGTTGTTAACGGATACTGCTAGGGTTGTTAACGCCCTCTCATTAGGTTGTTAATAGTCGCTGCTGAGGCTGTAAATCGTAATGACAGAGCAAATATGAATATGGAATATGAGGGGCAGTAATGTCATTTTACAAAACGAAAATATTACTCTGAGGTCCCTTGGGACCTGTCAATGATTTTGAAATTTCGTGAGATGTCAGAGTAATAAATTGCCTTCTGTGGGACCTGTTAGTGATTTTCCCTAGTTTAAAAGCATTGTCTAATTTTTAGCTGAACTTCTTAATCTATACAAGGTCTGATAAATCTTTGTAACGAGAACCAAAATGGGCAGCTTACAAGAAGAAAGGAGCGGATCTTGATGGGAAGTGTGGGAACAAAATCTGAAATCTTCACAAGGAAGTCCAAGAAAAAAGCCAAGAATAAGCGAGAGAAAAGAACTTATAAATACTTACATAAGTTATTCCAAACATGCCCTCGCACCAATTCCTTGTTTGCCAATTACCATACCATACTCGAACAAGCCCCATCCATTCTTCCACGTCTATATCTTAAGATTACAAAGGCCCAGGAAAGTATTCTATTACTATCTGTAACAAATGAAAAGCGAGATTTTTTTTGGGGGGGGGGGGACGTACTTCCCAGAGAAATTTGAAGATCCAATAAAAATAAAATATCATTTGAGATGTTAGCGGGCCGGTCATTTTAATTTTTAACTCTCATGTTCCTAAAACAACGTACTACTTCTGATTTTTAATATAAAAACTCGTTTGATTTTTATTTTGATCCTAATTATAAGACTCTCAATCTACTTTAACTCTTATGATTATCTATTTTTTCAAGTTAGTCCTCATAATAATAGTGGTTCTAACCAATATACTTAATTAGTACATATATTTTAAGAAAAACAATACTTATTTATTACAAATAACTAATTTAGCTAGTTTTCTTAATATATTCAAATTAGTTAACAAACTTTTATATTAAGTATCGAAAACAGTATATGTATTCACGTGTTATCTACCAATAAAGGTCTCACATCAATAATGAGTTCAAAATTTTGCCTTTGTGGAGTTTTTTTTTTTTTTTTTTAATTTCTTTTCATTGGTACATCTTTTTCCCCCAGTTGTACAGGTCCTCTCTGTCTGCCGTTAAGTCCATTTCATCAGTGATCACCCTGATACCCTTGCAAGAGTAACAATGACTCATTCAACTGATAACCAATCCATGAGACCCATGCTCTTTGGTTTTTCGGAACTTGCGAAATTGAAGTATGTTCCCGTGCTTCAACTAGTTTGCACAGCTTAGTTCAAATTAAAAAAGAATAGTCATATATATGATGAAAATTGTTCTTCAACGCTATAAGGAGCCTACTTATTTATTGGCTTATTAGCAAACATAATAAATTTGATGTTCCAGCTCAGAGCAATGAGCTTGGTCTCCAACTATTATCTCTGCTCGTTCCTGCAATGTTTGTCTGTAAGCACAGTATCCAGACACCCACAACCTCTAAAGAACCAGCGACAATGGTTGCATTTCGAAATCCATTCCCTAATAAATCATAAGACCTCCAAGAGCACCGGTCTACTTGGTAGTGATACAGTTAGCTATTATTTGAGTGAAAACAAAACCATAATTCTAAAAATAATTTTACGGTGTATAAAAAAAACACTCCATCCTGGGAACCCCTCTATTAGACCACCACACGAAGCCGTATCCCACACACTTTGAGATCAAGGTATTTCTACGTCAAGTTTCAAAAATACTCTCGCTACAATGCAACAAGCATGAGGAGAGCACTAATGCTTGATATTCTCACACGAATACAATCTTTCTTAAAAGGAAAAAAAAAAAAAAAACATCAGAAGTAATCAACTATAAATTTTTACGCATACCATATCCAATCTCATTCTTAGCTTCAAACGACTTTTAGACAATACCTTCTTCAGAAACAACCAAAAACCATACATGCATATCACCTCCAAGAGGAGAGAATAGAAATTGTAAATCCTCGCTCTCTCAATTATGAAGTATCTAATAAATCTCAGTTATCCCTTTTCTAATTCAACCCTTTTTTTTTGGGGGGGGGGGGTGGTCAACCAATTTTAGTGTCATGGATGGCAGAATTCCAAATCACTTCTTGGAGCCAGAGCATGCATAGAGTACAGAAAATAAAGAGGTACATCAATATTGTTCAATGCAGGCCACCTATCCATTTTTAATTTTATTATATTTTCCATATACACAAGGGACTAATCTGTAACTATTATCATCAAGAATCAGATGAAGGTCAATTAACTGTGCATTTATCAGGTTACCAGAAATTATCATCAACAGACGATACATCTAAATCTGAATCCTCCTCCAGCTCCAACTCAGGCTCCACAGGCCCAAATTCAGCAGATTCAATGTCTGCCAGGTTCTTCAAATCAACCACAGAAAGCTCATCCAGGCGCCTTACAACCAAATCTGCGGCCGCAAGCTCATAGACAGGGTGCTTACTAGCAACAGCCACACACTTCATCCGGCCATCATGTGCAGCCTCCACGGTTTGATTGGAGTTCCCAAATACAATGCACCTTTCAGGTATAAAGTTCAAAAGCTGCGCTGCATACACAAACATTTCTGGGTCAGGCTTTCCCCTATGTACATCCTCTGCCGCTACAATAACACCGAAATTCTCTTCAATGCCAATTGTTCCCACGGCAGACTCGAGAGTTTTTCTGGGACGAGTAGAAACCAAAGCCATTGGTATCTTATAATGCATCAAAACACTTACAAACTCTCTTGACCCGGCCCTTAACCTATATATCCCACCTTGTAAAGCCTGGTAAATTTCTTCTTTTCTATTAGCCATTCTCCTTAACTCTGCTGGGTCCCTGGACCAGCATAGAACTTCAGATATTGCTTGTTCATTCTTCATCCCTTCTATTCTCTTGAGGACAAAAGCTGGAGGAGGGGACTTTCCTTCTTCTTCAGAAAGAGCTAGCCAAGCTTGCTGCTCAAGATCAGGATTATCTTCAACGAGAACCCCTTCCCACTCAAATATGGCACCCAACCAGCCACATCCCATTCTTTCTTGTCTAAGTAAGGGATTATGAAGCGAAGGTTTATCTGCTCTGTTAGCAGGTGGCCACAAAGCAGGTCTTCGTTCAAAGCCATGATCAAACCCGTTACTTTCTTTCTCCGGCACTCTCTCTTCCCTGTACGCATATGCCTCTTTTGTAAGCTCCATTGCCAGAGCCTTAATCGACGATGGCACGAAGCCATTCTTTTTTGATTTAGGCAAAGACAATGATATAAAAAACCTTCCACCAAGGAATTCTGTAGCTGGGAGTCGACAATGAATCCATGTTTTACGTTTACCAGATGCGTCCCTGATTAAATTTCCTCCGCAGACAGGTCGATGGCCAAGAAGTGAAATAGCAGCAATCGATTCCACCATTTTTGAAGAAGCGATGTCACCAAACAACTAAAATTGACTTAGTAACCCTACGTAATGGCACAGACCCCTACTGGGTCACAATGAATGGCATAAGACAGGAGCCGACTGGACCAATTTAACTCCAACAGAACTTATCTGATAAAAGATTCAGAGCAGAAGTTCAACCTTCCTCCACAAATTTTGCGACCCCCAGAATAAATTGCAGTGAGAGACTAAAAATCAGATGATATCACCATATTCGACAGAAGAAGACAAAGAAGGACATTTCTCCCGGCTAAATCCCAAGTTCGTCGTCAAGAACCACCATGAAATTCCTTCAAGCAAAACCAAGCTCAGTCATTACTCAAACAGCCAAATTAGCGAACGAATCACTTTAAATATGAATAAACGAATACGCGATGGAGAAAGAAAAACCTAGTAACAGAAGAAATACGAGCGTTGGTACCTGGAATCAACCAGGATTCGCTCATATAGATTTTTGCCATATATATAAAAAAAAAAAAAAAAAAAGAAGCAAGAAAAACGATTGGAAGGAAACGCATGTGGAAATAGAAAGAGAAATAGTGGATAAAGAAAAACCTGGTAGAAATCAAGTGATGATCCGAAACTTCACGGCTACAAGGGAACCGGGAGAGGGGAGAAGACCAGATTCTTCGGCAAGGAATAGATGAATCTCACTGTTTCTTTCTCGCAACGGAGCTTTGTACACGTTTCCGTCTTTAATTTTAATTGCTTCGCTGATCTCTTGGCCAAAGTGTGGCTTATAAATCATCAAGGACCGAGAGAGAACGCCGGCCAAAGCAAGCACACGTGTCGGTCACAAAAGACGGTTGTGGTTTGCATTCCCGGTGACCGACGGTAATTATAACCTACCTTCCCCATTTTCTTCGAGAAAAGGCTTTTAAACATTGAGAGAAAAAACAAAGGGGCGAAAAGGCTTTTTAAAACACGGTGGCCACTTGAGACAACAGTACTCGTTCACGTCACGCCACTTATTTGGAGATTTTTCTTTTCCATTTTTATGTTTTTCAAATGCAAAAATACAAGTGGGCAGTGTGGTCAATGACACGAGAGTGATTGCGCTTTTTACCAGTTATGCACATTATTTTATTTCCCAGGCCATTCTGGATATGAGATTGTTGGTTTCAAAGAAGCTCGCAGCTTCTTCATGTTTCCGCTGACTTCTTGGTGAAGCTCAGTGTCAGTTATATACTATTTCCTTCCATATACAATCGCACTAAATACAGTAATCTCTCTCAGTGAAACTTGGATCTTATTATCTTACGAGGGATTAATTTTTTTTACTGGACTCAAAATATTGTTGGCAAGTGTCGGTTGATTTTTATTGAAATATTCTTTTTAATTATTTACATTAAATTTACCACTTATGAAAACTTCTCAATAAATATAGATATTATAAGAAAAATATATAAATTTCAGTAATAAAATGAATTGAAATTTTACATCGAACCCTAGCTAGTTCTCATATACTCAATGTCATTCTAACTATAAGCTTCAAATAATTATTCACAGATAATGAATAAATAATTAAAATTAGTTAAAAATGATAAATAGGTTAGAAATATACTTTTGTCTTCAAAAATGCCCTTATGATAAATGATAAAAAGAATGAAAGAGAATATTTGGGAAAAATGTGATAAGAGAGACTATGTGAAAGGGGAGAGAATAAATAATTAAGATAAAATTAAAAAATACATTAAATGTCAAGATAAGCTCAAATTTAAGTTTATAAAATAAACCATATACTTCCTAAATTTGAAGCTTATAAAGAAGGCTAGAGAAGTATATAAGATAAGAGGGAATACATGAGTTTCTTTTATATATATATATAAATTATTAATCATGGGAATACTTATAGAACAATGCTTCCATTAAATTTTTTATGTCTATTATGTCAAATACTCCAATCACACATCACTATGTATTTTATTTTTGAAATATTAATATTTAATAGTTCTTGATTACAAATACACATAAAATAAAAAAGAACACATAACCATATGTGAACAGAGAATTTGACCAACGTTTTTTTTTCATATTTATTAATTATTCTATTTTTGTTAATAAAAATATCTTCTTAACATTTTCAATGATAAATTGTGAGTTGAAAACCGGAAACTTTTTTTTTTCCGGCTGCATTGCTTTTGTATCATTTAACGGTCAAAGTTGAATTATATATGTAGTTGTCCATTCCATTCCCTTTGAACGAGGTTCATTAATAGGACTTTACAGGAAAATTCCATTCATTTTATCGTTTATCCGTTGTCACAGGCGATACACCTTGAATTAGCAGTAATTAATTAAGCAACTAATTATAATACAAAGCCTCGTGTCAATTAAATATGAGTAATTAGGAGAGAGAGGGAAGCGTAAACGAGTGTGTGGTGAACGCGATGGCGAGGAAGGATAAGAGGGTGGTGGTGGGGCCCTGGAGGAACGGCGAAGATCCTTCCACGTGTCCGTGTTCTAGAATGAGGGACTGAGATTCCTTTCCAGGCGGGCTCGTGCTCCTCCAACCGCATAATCCGAAGGACATTCTATGGCCAAGTTTCCGACTATTTCACACGACATACCATCCCCCCATGCTGTTCACGCGCGCGATGTGCTGCTATTATTTCCCATTTTTTCCCTCAAGAAAAGGCTTTTAAATTATGAGGAAAAAACACAAAAGAAAAAAAAAACAGAGAAATAATAACAAATTTTTGTTAAATTTCTTACTTAGCATTTAGTAATTTTAAATTTTTATGAAATTCTCTTCGTGAAAAAATGTCCTGTTTGCATGGTCTATTCCTTATGCCCCCCGACAAGAATATAAATACGATTTTGAAATTGGATACATATTTTGTATATAATTTAGGGTTTAAGTAAGAAAATTTGGAAAACATTAATTTCAATATGTCTCTTGAATTTGAAAAATAAAAAATGATTTTATTTAATATGATTTTTTGTATCATATATATATAATCTATGTTTTAATGATTTTTTTTGTTGGCAAAAAGTTTCTTTTTATTATTATTTTTATAAAATAAATTTTATTTTATTTTTTCACTTTGTATTTCATACATTATATGAGAAATATCTATGAAATCATAACCGATAAATGACAGATATATCTGAGCGTCAAACAAATTTCAATTATTTGATATTAACTACAAATATGTTAACTTTTGTGTCAGATGAATGGCCTGTTTAGAATAACTTATAATTAGCTTTTTAATCATAATTAATGAAATACAAAATAAATATATGAGAAGAGATTTATTTTGACTTACGTAAAAAGTACTTATAAGTAATTTTTAAAGCTATACCAACAGGTTTGAATTGGATTTTGATTTTGCTTATATACATCAAAATTTTGACTTTATATGATCAAATGTTGGCATCTACTTAGTACTATTCAATTTAGTTTTGATAATTTTTGGTATTACATAAAAATATTTTTCTATGTTTAACGGTTTTTATTTTTTGTATAAATCAGTTTTAATTTATTTTTTTTTCATATTCACTACTTCACACGTTATTTTAAAAATATGAAAAAATTAATCTTTTAGTCCCTAT
>NW_021636796.1:0-52175 GCF_004799145.2 Neltuma alba
GAGAAGGAACACTTTTATCAACATATAATTTCAACCGATATTAGCCTGCTAAAAATAGTGACTCTCTGATGGCACAAGCTTGCATAGAATATACAAAAAATGATCATCAACGACGCATCCACACCAAAAGAAGTGCCTTTTCAGTTTTTACTACATTGAAACAAAATATCACTTCAATGGGCGGCTAGTATGATGAGAATCTAACTCGTACACAGAAAGGAAGTGAGGATAAGTAAATTAAACCCTTAAAATTGATTTAAGACAAATGAAATTTTTTTATGTTTTGACGTTACCTTATCCCTTAGCATCTGTCTCTCTTCTGGGGTCCAATCAGCTGTCATATCTAAGACATTCTGTAGAGAAACCTCATCATACAATAAGCCTACCTGATATGAGAAAAATCACAATAAGTTAATGCAGCTGAGTTACAGTAATTGATGAGTTGCAAATGAAGATAAAAATTATGTTCTGTGCAAGCAAAGATTAATGCCTTAGTTATCATATGCAAAAGACGACAGAAAAATGTCATTGCTTGTTCCAAATCAAGATGATAGGTCATTAATGATTGCATGACTTGGCTTCAAAGATTAGCCTGTATGATGGTCGCAGGTAAAATAAGACCAGAAATATTATGCATAGTAAAATGCTACCCACCCAAAATGCTGGTAAAGCACATAACCTTCTCCAGGGCCCTCCATCAGCACCTCTCATCTCCAAGTACCTCTTTAGCCTAACCTGAAAATAATAGAATAAAAGTACCAAAAAATTCAACTAAGAACGACCTCAGATGCTGCCATATCATCGGATAAGCATCAGATAACGGCCAATTATGGAACTGACCTCAGGAAATATAGTTGTCAAGTGATTTTCCCAATCATTTAGTGTTGGCAATTCACCAGGAATGCAAGGAAGCTTCCCTTCCATAAAATCCTGCAATATTTTGAACTCAAAGTGATCAATTCTTACCCAAAAAATAAAAGGATCAATTCTACACCCTTAACAAACCAAGGCTTGAATGTAAAAGTCGTCTAAGAGAGAAGTTTCAAAACAAAGGATGACGGTGCAATATAAGCTAGCCTAAGATAATAAAAATGTCAAAGAGAGGTGAAAACCCTGAAGGTCATTCCGGCACAGTTGACATATTCCCCTTTCCGATAGACAAAATACATCGGAACATCTAGAGCATAATCAACATACTGCTCAAAGCTGCAATTGAAGAGTTCAAAAGAAGTCAGAATGGATGAAGTAAGATTAATAAGATTTCAAGGTAAAAAATGATACTAGTCACTGACGAAGACAATAGTATCACAACAATTTTTGTTTGAAGTTCTCAACCAAAGAGTTTAGGTTAACAACAATTTCATTCAATTCTTACTGCATGTGAATAGTTAAAAAAACAGAAAAGAATGAAAAAAGAAACCACAAACTCAGCACTGGAAAAATAAATTGATAATATACTTTTTAATGACAATGCAAGATGACACATTTTTTCCCAAGAAGAAATTTAAATAATCCGTAACTCGCAGAGCCCCCCTTTAGGCCTAGTAAATAATAATTACAAAGTTTGAGAATGCCAGGTCCTGACACTGATATTATGTTGATATTGAGATTGAGCATGCCAAATGTTAATGTATTGCATTCTACCCATCCAATGCATGTAAAATTCAAATACGTGTAATTTAGATTTGGACCATCAATATTAAGGATTAGCTCAAAGCTTGGAAAATCTGACAAATAAAAAACTTCACTGTGTTTTCATGCCATCTTTCAATTTCAATTCAAAGCAAGCCAGGAGCCTGGAGGCATTTTGCTCGCATTATAGTGATTCATGAATCACGAATTATCTCAAATTATAAAACTTACCAAAAGGAGTCATCAAAAACAAATGGCAGCATCCCTGTGCGGTCCTTATCAGTATCAGTCCATATATGGCTGTTTTAAGAAAATAAGAAACGAATAAGATATATAGCAAGAATGCAGACTGCAGAGAACGTAAGGTGACACCCAAATGACAATTTACCTCCTCATACTGAGAAGACCATTTGGCTTTCCTTCTTTGAAGGGTGAATTTGCGAATAGAGCAGTTGCTATCTGTTTGATATAGAGTATTAGTTATATTTCACATCATACCACAAATCTCCAAAGGAAAGAAAAGATTAATACTCCTTACAGGCTGTAAGGCCAGACCAGCACGAAACTTCCTTATCATGTCTGCTTCAGAACTGAAGTCTAGATTGACCTATAAAAGTAAAGCCTGAAATATATCAATATTCAGCATGAGAGATGGTCAAAATATTGCTTCAGAATATTTTATTTTCACCAAACCCAAAATAGGATGCCTTAGGAAATAATCAGCTCATAAAATATCATAATCTCACCTGTACAGTGCATGTTCTGAACATCATGTCAAGTCCAAGGGAACCAACTTGAGGCATGTAATTTCTCATTATTTCATATCTTCCCTGAGCCAAAACACCCATGTAAGAGAACATGTAATAGACTATTGAAGACCATTATCACTCTTCAGTCACCGAGTGGAATCAGACCCGCCTCCCGTTGTTGAGTAGCAACAATAAAAAACAAAAACATGACACTCATCATGCTGAATTGCACGCAGACAACAGACTAATAACAAGAAAGATGCTGCACTAAGACAACAATCAATTAAGTAATAACCCTTTGTATTACTGTAGAATAACAATGATCCCAGTAGCTTAACCTGCTAAAAACCTCCAATAATACGTTTAACTCAATACACTGAGGGAAATTGACAGTTTTAAAATAACAGCTACGTCTGATATACAAAGAGGGGTAATGTAGAGAAGGACTCTAGCTTAAGTCACTGAGCCACATGCCTAGCCCCTCGTTTCCCAGGCAAATGTCAACATTGTTCACACAGTTGCCATCATGAGTTCAAGTTAGACAAATAAAGATGATAAAGCTAGCATGCTGCAAGTATTCAGGTTATGACAGTTATTAAATAGCCATGACTGTGAAATTTGACATATATTTAATCCTAATATCAGGAAATCAAGCCAGATCCCGCAGCATAGTGCTAAGGATAGACCCTAATTTTCTCTGTTTAATATCTACTTTCAGGAAGTGTCATCCACTTTTTTCTTTTTGTACAAATGAATGAATATGTGCATGTTCAGCAAGTTCAGAGTCTTGCACAATAGAAAGGAGGAAAAAAACACCTTTGGCATGATAGGTATGTCTTTGATCTTTGAGTCCCCACTTTGGCTGGAAACCCATTCCCAAAAATCCAATTCCCATTTCCTCGGCAACTGCTTTAACCTAATGAAAAGAAGTGTAAAGTGATTTTTCATAAATATACAACATATACAGAGGCAACATCAAGAAAAAGAAAACCAATATATTAGCAGATCTCTGGATATCCCAAAATTAAAAAGAAAAAAGTTAAGCTGACTACAATGATGATATGTAACTTCTTTGATTGAAACGTCGATTGAAAAAAGAAAATTCTAACCAACCTTCCTCCTTAACTGACATAACAACAGACCACCTTTAATCTTTAAAGCATCCCACATGCATGCATAAACCTAAGTACAACTATTCAAATGACCTGATAGAGGTGCGAGTTAACTTCAGCACAAGTCTGATGCAAAGTTTCTAGTGGGGCACCACTAAGCTCAAATTGACCACCAGGCTCCAATGATATGCTTTGCTTCCCCTGGTCCACATAAGTTGAGATAAATAAAATTACAAGAAAATAAGGAGTAACAAAAACCACGCATTTGATTATGTGGATGCTCAAACCAGGAAGCATCTTGATAAACGACGTTGTAAACAAAGATTCTCTTGGGAAAAAAAATGCTTAAGGGTTGCTGTTTATACGGAGATAACTAGTTTACCTGTTTAAGTCCAATAATATAATCACCTTCCATTACTTTATCCCAATCGAATCTCTCAGAAATGCCATTGAGCAACTCTGCTATCTGTTCATACTTCATAGGACGGAGGCTTCCAAACTCAAAACCAAACTTCTCATGTTCAGTACCAATTCTGCAAAAAATAGTTTAAACAAAAAAGAATGAACAATTATTGTAATTTTGGAACATCGTAATGGAGAGTCCCCCATCTCCCCCCCCCCCCAAAAACCAAAAAAAGAACGGAAGAAAATAAAGTTTCTAACGGAGTAGCTATAGAAATTTGATGAAGAGTAAAACTGAGATAATATACAACAGGGAAATCCAACAACTCATGAACCTTGGAACTTAGGATTGACAATCTAGCGGACCAGAAATCAAATATGGTAATTTTCAAATGCAACAAGAAAGCACACAACTAAACCATGAAATATCAGAAAACTATTCGGCTAAGAAGGAAGCTGCTATCTAACATGCTCCATGAAACTAGAAAAAGAAAAATAAAGAAATAAAATAAAACCAGTTGATTCTTATGAACAAGACCTTGGCAACTTGGGTACCGGAGATAAGGGAATGATGATTGTTAAAGCGACACAAAGAAATGAATTAGCATGAAATTGGAAAAATAATAATAATACCTCCATTTTTCCTTCGGCTTACAACCAGAGGCAAGGTAGTCTATAAGATCCTTCTTTGTAAGAGGCTCAGTAACGACAGCATCTTCTGTAGGAGGGCTGGCAGCAACAATCACTGTATGATTCCGTTTAGATCCAACGCTGTTAAACATACTTTTCTGTGTAATCTGAATCTTTCTCGCAGAATCGCATGATAAGGAAGAGAAACCGACACGAGTTTTCTTTACATGGGATGCGTAAAACTTTTGTCTTGCGCGACAAAGTGTATTGTTCCCAACTCTGCATCGTGTCGTCTCAGTGCGCGTGCAGTACATTGAACCCGTCCGTGAAATCACGACCATGGTACTCTCCTGAAGAAGATACATGTACATAAGCCCACCTTCAAGGTCAGCGATTTGTGAAGGAACTAACGTAGAACAAAAAGAAAAAAATTGACATGTAAGTTGTCTCTGTCATTATAAAAATTCTGACGTCAATAAATTCAGCCTATCAAGTATCAGCATATACAAGCACAGGTTTTGTTATATCACTCACGATTCTTGAGAATTGCAAGACCAGCTCAGTTTTCAGATTTAAAAGCGAATGCCAGCGACTAAAAACAAATTAAAAATAAGTATCAATGTCGTCATCTTGGATAAAAGAATAAGTTTCCTCAGATGTGTTATTGCTATCCCCAGAAACACAAAGGAAGTGCTTCTACAGTGGTTCACTGATAAGAGCAGAAGAAGATAATTATGCTGCCGTGAAGAAGTTCGGCTCAAGACAGAGCAGAGCAAGTTCTACAAGACGTTTTGGCTTGTTTACCAATAAAATCTGAAATTCAAAGTTAGACATGAGAATTACAAAAAAAAAAAATTGGATACAAACACGATTGCAAGAAACGATTCTGAACAGTGTGTCAAAGTAACCAAAAAATAAAAAGAACGAAGTGAAGCCAAACTTAAAAATTTCTCTTGTGAAATTGTTATAAAGAGCAATACCAGCTATCTTAAAACTGAAAACAGAAAATTAGGGCTCTGAGAATATGGACTTTGGCGTCCTCGAAGACAAGAAAGTGGCGGGGTGAGCCGAGGGAGACGCTGGGAAAGAAGGAGAAGAAGCTCCGCTTTTCCTTTCCACTGAAACGAGAGGGAATGGGATTTATAAGGGCATCGTCGTTATTTTATTATACGGACACGTCAGCTTTGCAACTTTCTTTGATCACTTAGCAAAACTAATATGGTTTCTACGTTATCGTTACTGTCCGTACCGTTTAAAAAAATTATTAAAAATCCGTTAGCGTTTTCTTGTAAATTTTACATGTTTGGCTGATTAAAAGAAAGTTTGTTTTGGCAACTAATAAAAACAAAAATTTCTTCTATCCCCTGAACTGACTTTTACTTTCACGTTTTGTTAAACTAACATTCATGAACTACCCACAAGCTATAGTTAAGATAATGAATAGAATAAATTTTTATGAGAAAAATTTTGCATTGGACAAACAAGGCTTAAGATGCCCGCAGCATTTCAATAATATTTTTCGAGTGCATTTAGTACCTTTAAATATTTTGTAGTGTATTGAGCATCTTAAAATATTTTTTTAAATAGGTCCAGCAAGACAAAATTACTCTACTTTTATGAAATTTCGTATTAAATAAACAAAATAGGTAACATTCTTATGGAATTCTCAGTATGTTACTCTATTATTAATCCTTAATATAAGTTATCTCATTGAATTTATTATATCCATGTATAATTTTATTTTTAATTCATTATTTTTTAAAAAAAATTAATAATGTGTATTAAAAAACAATAAAATTAAAGAACTATTAAATTTTAAAACACAGCTAATGTAATTTAAAGTTTTTTTTTCTTGACTTTTGGTTAAACATGTAAAAATTACCTTATAATAAAATTAGAAAAATATGATCATGTTTTGGGATTCAGTATTTGAGCGCAGTCTGATCATTTCCACTTTGAGTCAATGGCCATCTAATCAAATAGTGGAACCTTTTCTTTTGAAATTATATTCTGAATATTTTCTGGCCAAAAAAAAAATTTGCATTCTGAATATATGCTAAATGAATTTCAGCGGAATAAAATAAAAAACTTTAGATTAATTTTTTTTGATTGCCTACATAGTTCACCGGAGCTTTGCTCCGACTACATCTGGATCCGACTCGAGTCGCACACCTGGCTGTAATGGGTGAGTGTTCCAATGGAGATTTCTGTATACATTGAGGCTCGAACTCGAGATTTCGCTTAAACAGTACCAAGCCGTTTATCACTTGGACCAATTCTTGTTCGTAAAATTTTAGATTAATTGTGGGTTGAACGTTTACTTTTTCTTTTTCTTGGGCCGAAGAATTGAACGTTTATATTCAAAAGCACAAAGAGATCATCACCTTAAGTTAAACAAATCGTGTCGTATATAAACTCTAAAGCATGAATGAGGTCATGAATGACAAAACCTTGATGTCTTCTCTCTCTCTCTCCCCGCCTTCTTTTTTGGGCCATCGATGGCTTCTCTCATTAAAAGTCATTTATTACTTTATATTATATACATTATCATCTGGCTGCTATGCGTGTGAGCATGTGCACTTTGTTTTTTTTGACCTGAGATGTGAGCATGTGCATGAATCTTAGGGGGGTGTTTGGCAAAACCAAAACCACGGTTTCAGAATCACTTTTTCACAAAACGAAGTAACCTCCTCCATATATTTACTTCGTAATTCGTAAAAGCACTTCTGAAACCATGGTTGGTTTCTATCCAAACACCCCCTTAATATCAGCATATTGTCTGTGTTCATCTGTATTGCCTTAAACTTAAGTGGAAGGATGCAATTTTAACTTTGATTTTCTGATTTTTTTTAGTGTTGTAATTTTAACTCTAATCTAATTTTGGGTGTAATTTTTATTTCTGATTTTTTCCGGTGCAATTTCACTTCTAATTTCTGAATGCTAAAAATTGCTCAAAAAATTAGGAATAAAATTGCACTCTTAACAATATCAGAGGTAAAGTTTTACGTAAAAAATAAAATTAGAGTTAAGATTATATATTTATCCTAAACTTTTAATACTTGTAATTTTTTAAGTTAAAATCTCATCTTTCAACCTTTTTTTTTTTGGATTTTACGAAGAAGTACGCTCTTATGACGCGGAAGACGAAGCTGCAATTTTGATTTAGGAACTTGAGGGCGGACGACATCACGGGTAATTTAATTTTATGGGCCTTAAACATGTTTAATAATTGAGAATTTTTCAAATTCTCGTAGCAGAAAAATTTCAAACAATCTTTTTGGAGTAAAAAAAATTAAAACGGTTAATTATTAATTCATTAATTAACAGACAAACGATTGTGCCCCACACATACTGGAGTTCGTCCGCGGGTCACCCTTGATGCCTTTTGAGAGGAGGAGACGACAACGACATTCCATCAAACAAAGTCCTGTGTGTTTCATAAGTAAAGTCTCAAAGTAGGTATATTGTGTACTTTACAATATTTTTTAGGTATATTTAATATTTTCAAATATTTTATCATGAACTTAATGCCTTGAAAATATTCTTGGCAAGTTTGTCCAGCCCTTTAAATTATATTTTGATATATTCAGCATTCTAAATTTTTTTTATGCTTATAACATTCCAAATTATTTATGTTACATTCAGCACTCTAAATTACTAAGTGTAGAATTGTAATAAAAATACTTTAAGATATTGGATGTGCTTAAAAAATATTTTAAAATATTAGATGCACTACTAAATATTTTAGAATATTAGACACACCTAAAAAAATACTTTAAAGTACAGGATACATCTTAACCCAGAAATAAATTTAGTTGAATATTGGATTTGATTTTGTAAGTTTTAATTCACTTTATCTTTTATATTTTTTTTCATTATTCATTTAACTTATAAATTTATATATATTATGTATGAGTAATTTAGAAAAATGTGTCATATGTATCATAGTTAGCTACCCCATCTATTTTTACTATAAGAGTTAATTGATTAATTGAGTTTAACCCTAAAGACAAGTATAATTAACTCAACCCACCTTATTTTTATGCTTATTATTTTTTCTCGAACTAATCTACCTAATTAATAGACTAATATAATGTTGTCGATATATTTTAACGAGGTTATATCATCTTTGTTATAACTAAATAATTTATCTAATTTTTTTAATTTATCTAAATTAATTAAGTAGTTTTTATGTTAATCACATATAAAAAGTAATTTATTTCACTTCTATATAGTCAAATGAATTAAATAATTCTTACATAGGGTCAGAGATGGAGGAAGTATTTTATTTATTTTATTCTTTTCAGGTACAATTGCTCCTGTTTTAAGTTTTAACAACCAAAACCCACTCACACAGGACAGTTCTGGTATTATAAAGTACTCAACAAACCATCGTTTTCCTTTCCAGCAGTTTTCACTAACATAATTTTACATTATTAACAGCAACATAAGCCACGTTGCTAACTATTTAACTTTTAAAGCGACTTGTTAATAATTTAATAGCAATGGTTGTCATATTAAATTTCAAAAGAAAGAAAGAAAGAAAAATTAGTGTCAGCAGGTGAGAGCTAAAGAAGAGGATGAGAGAGTAAAGCTGTGAAAGTGATCTCCCCATTTTAGCGTTTTATTGTGCATCTCCACTCGGATTCACCGCAGTTTTTTGGCAGCATTCTGATTATTTTATTGTCCAGGAAAAAAAACATAATTATTTTATTTTTCATTTATAAATAACTGTTACCTTCAATTTTTAGTATTACCTGCAATTCTTAATATAAGAGTCAATTGCTAGGAAGGATTTGATTTTTAATACAATACATCAATCCATTTTATCTCTTGGATTTGTAATTTTTCTTTCAGAATTTTTCCGATTGGTTGTAAGGAACTCCTATCAAGAAATAATTCCAATACACATAATTAATGGGGTAGTTTAGGAAAACCAACACTTATTATTACAAATAACCAATTTCACTAATTTTCTTAATATTTCCAAATTAATTATCTAAATCTTATATTAAGAACCAAATATAATATAAGAGTTATTTAACTAATTAGATATATTAAGAAAGATATATAAATTAGTTAATTATAACAAATATAACTTGACATTCATAAAATACTGTCATTTAATATTATACTCTGGTTCTTAATATAGGACCTAATTGTTAAGTTGATTTTGGTTTTAAATATAAGACATATTTTTTATATTTATCAATTTTTTCTGAATTATCTTTATTGATACTTCCTCAAGCATGATCAAATAAAAGAGGAATAGAGATATTAAGGAAGATGATTATGGTATTTTAGGAAAAACATGTTATATTTTTTATAATTAACTAATTTATTTAACTTTTTTAATCTAATTAAATTAGTTAAATAGGTTTTATATTAAGAATCGGAAGAATAATTTATAAGTTAAGTGCGGCTGCTAAATCAAAGACAGGATAGCAAGACCATACACAGATGATTTTTTTTTTTTGGGGGCCAAAACAGATGATAGCTGTCGACTCTAGTTTCTTCTATAGGAACCCTCACTGGCTGTCGTTTTCTGTGCGAGAAGCTTTCATGAACAAGTCTCAACATTAGTGACACATCAACAGTCAACAACATCAATAATGTTGACATCCAAAAAGAAATGCTAGTTAATTTAATAGCAATAATTTTCACATTACAAAAAATTACCACTTTGTGAGCATGTGCGAGTTCAAGAGGAGGATGAGGATGAAAGTGATCTCATCTCCATTGGCATTTAATTAGCATTTTATTGTGCATCTCTACTCGGATTAGCATAAGCTTTTTCTCGCATTCTAATTCGAATTGCAGATTCTTTCGGACATTTTAAGAGAATTTTCCTCGTTTTCGGAGCTATAAGATGTTGCCAACCTGATCCCAAATTAAGATTCCCATTTGCTCTGCGACAGTTTTAGCCCATCAAACAAGACATTACAGGGCTCTAACTTCAAAAGTACATATAGCTTTCGCCACAAAAAATGAACACTACTTCCTGCAGCTGGTCACATCAACTGTACCTTGAAGATTATTCTTGCGAGGGCCTTATATTAAATCAAGAAAGAGAGAAATAAACAAGCTCGTTGGATTGAAACCAGTGAATGCTCTTGGTGAACTATCAAGAGTAATTCGAGTTTTACTGGGAATGGTAATAACTAGGCAATGTAGCGATAAGAAAATAAGCTTCTGTCTCAAAACCCAGAAAATTCGGATATCCACGTCCGCAAAAGGATTGGCATGGCACCCCACAGCACCTGAAACACCCTGTACAGCCACACACACACGCAGAGTCAAGTTTCTGGGCCACACTGACTCACCAGTGCGAGTTTGATGAGAAGCTTCGTCTTTATCCCATTAGAGCATCATACGGATGCGAAAATTGGCTTTTCTTTCTGACACATCACCACATGCCTATGCAACAGTATATCATATGAAGAAACACTATCTATTCTGTCTTCTATATCGGCTCACAGGTGAAATTTGAGTGTTATCAAGTCTACTTAGGGATAATTTTCTTAGCAATCAAGATTCAAGCCTGTCCATCTTGTATTTATACTACTTCCGGTCTTTAATATAAGACTTAGTTGATTAATTTGAAGAGATTAAAAAAGTTAGTTGAGGTTAGTTATTTATCATAAATAGATGTTGTCATTCCTAAAATGTCCTCATTAATCATGCATGTTTGAATTATAAATTGATAGTAACTTCTTATTATACACAACTATTATAGGGATTACTTAGAGACAAAATGGATAAACATTGAAAATAAAGTAGATTTAGATCTTATATTTAAGATTAAATTAAAAGTTAAATTATATTTTATATTAGTAACCGGAGGTGTACATGTTGAAACACTCTGGGATTGAAACTTTTGTGAGTATACTAAGGTACTAATATTCGGATGGGATACCTAGGGGAGACCTATCTAAGTGAGACCGGAAACTCTGTTTAAATAGGTTGATTATTTCATCTCAACAGCTAGTTTCGATAGGGTTCCTCATTTCGGCTGTGGTAGCTATCATGTTCCAAATAGTTTCACTGCATTTTCCATAGGTGAGTGTGTGTTGGCTTTTCTGCATTCCTTGAAACTGAATCAAATGAAAGCACCCCGTTATTCGGTGTTATTTTGGAGGGAGTGACAGCTTGGTTGCTGATTTAAGGTTTAACATAGTACACCAATGCTGGCCAAAAAAAAAAAAAAAAGTAGCTAAACAACAACTGTTGGCTGTACTCCACGTGTCCTACCAAATGACACGTCTGCTTGCCCCAAAGTCGTTATCTTATATGCCGTTGCTTACCTTCAGGTCGGTTTTCGGTCAGTCCAAAACATGCTGCATAATAATAGATAGATAGAAAGATAGATATTGATAAATATAGAAAGAGAGAAACTTCTGCTTGTTTATACAAAAGCGTCAAAATTAAGCGCCTGAGAATTATCGGCTTATCGCCAACATAGAAAACAATTCTTTTTTCTTGGTTGGTCGGACAATTTTCGATTGTTTTGTGGGACAGGGACACCTAGATGGTAGAACAAGAAGCGTCGTTAATCGTTATTATCTGTATTTGTCTTGGGGCAAGCAGCTAGCAAGCCAGACATTCCTACTTTTAAGATTGATTGACGTTTCTGGTGTTTTTAACGTTGTAAATCAATCTTGTCCATCATTCGACTAGGAACCGGCAAGAACTACTTTTGCGACACTGACGAAAACCATTTACGTGATTAAAACAAGATAAGCCCTTTTATCATTCACTGTTTTAGAGTGTGGCATTCTCATACTTCTCTATATCTTGGTTGCGGCTGCACATTCTGTTTATTTTGCGTAGGTGGGTTATTAATACTCACCATTGAGGTTGTAAATGGATCTTCGCATTAAAATGTTACTATAATCCTATTGGGTTTAGTTAAAATTCTTAATGATATCAAAAAGCTTCCCATTTTAGTATTAAAGTTGTTGTATTATACTATTTGGTTATAATTTACTCTTATGCGGAGGTTATATATTCTATAAAGTAAGTTGTTAACTGATACTGCTTAGGTTGTTAATGCCTTCTCATTCGGTTGTTAATAGTCACTGTTGAAATTGTAAATGGATCTTCGCATTAAAATATTACTATAATCCTATTGGATCTAGTTAAAATTCTTAATGATATCAAAAGCTTCCCATTTTAGTGTTAAAGTTGTTGTATTATATTATTTGGTTATAATTTACTCTTATGTAGAGGTTATATAATTCTATAAGTAAGTTGTTAACGGATACTGCTAGGGTTGTTAACGCCCTCTCATTAGGTTGTTAATAGTCGCTGCTGAGGCTGTAAATCGTAATGACAGAGCAAATATGAATATGGAATGAGGGGCAGTAATGTCATTTTACAAAACGAAAATATTACTCTGAGGTCCCTTGGGACCTGTCAATGATTTTGAAATTTCGTGAGATGTCAGAGTAATAAATTGCCTTCTGTGGGACCTGTTAGTGATTTTCCCTAGTTTAAAAGCATTGTCTAATTTTTAGCTGAACTTCTTAATCTATACAAGGTCTGATAAATCTTTGTAACGAGAACCAAAATGGGCAGCTTACAAGAAGAAAGGAGCGGATCTTGATGGGAAGTGTGGGAACAAAATCTGAAATCTTCACAAGGAAGTCCAAGAAAAAAGCCAAGAATAAGCGAGAGAAAAGAACTTATAAATACTTACATAAGTTATTCCAAACATGCCCTCGCACCAATTCCTTGTTTGCCAATTACCATACCATACTCGAACAAGCCCCATCCATTCTTCCACGTCTATATCTTAAGATTACAAAGGCCCAGGAAAGTATTCTATTACTATCTGTAACAAATGAAAAGCGAGATTTTTTTTTGGGGGGGGGGGGACGTACTTCCCAGAGAAATTTGAAGATCCAATAAAAATAAAATATCATTTGAGATGTTAGCGGGCCGGTCATTTTAATTTTTAACTCTCATGTTCCTAAAACAACGTACTACTTCTGATTTTTAATATAAAAACTCGTTTGATTTTTATTTTGATCCTAATTATAAGACTCTCAATCTACTTTAACTCTTATGATTATCTATTTTTTCAAGTTAGTCCTCATAATAATAGTGGTTCTAACCAATATACTTAATTAGTACATATATTTTAAGAAAAACAATACTTATTTATTACAAATAACTAATTTAGCTAGTTTTCTTAATATATTCAAATTAGTTAACAAACTTTTATATTAAGTATCGAAAACAGTATATGTATTCACGTGTTATCTACCAATAAAGGTCTCACATCAATAATGAGTTCAAAATTTTGCCTTTGTGGAGTTTTTTTTTTTTTTTTTTTAATTTCTTTTCATTGGTACATCTTTTTCCCCCAGTTGTACAGGTCCTCTCTGTCTGCCGTTAAGTCCATTTCATCAGTGATCACCCTGATACCCTTGCAAGAGTAACAATGACTCATTCAACTGATAACCAATCCATGAGACCCATGCTCTTTGGTTTTTCGGAACTTGCGAAATTGAAGTATGTTCCCGTGCTTCAACTAGTTTGCACAGCTTAGTTCAAATTAAAAAAGAATAGTCATATATATGATGAAAATTGTTCTTCAACGCTATAAGGAGCCTACTTATTTATTGGCTTATTAGCAAACATAATAAATTTGATGTTCCAGCTCAGAGCAATGAGCTTGGTCTCCAACTATTATCTCTGCTCGTTCCTGCAATGTTTGTCTGTAAGCACAGTATCCAGACACCCACAACCTCTAAAGAACCAGCGACAATGGTTGCATTTCGAAATCCATTCCCTAATAAATCATAAGACCTCCAAGAGCACCGGTCTACTTGGTAGTGATACAGTTAGCTATTATTTGAGTGAAAACAAAACCATAATTCTAAAAATAATTTTACGGTGTATAAAAAAAACACTCCATCCTGGGAACCCCTCTATTAGACCACCACACGAAGCCGTATCCCACACACTTTGAGATCAAGGTATTTCTACGTCAAGTTTCAAAAATACTCTCGCTACAATGCAACAAGCATGAGGAGAGCACTAATGCTTGATATTCTCACACGAATACAATCTTTCTTAAAAGGAAAAAAAAAAAAAAAACATCAGAAGTAATCAACTATAAATTTTTACGCATACCATATCCAATCTCATTCTTAGCTTCAAACGACTTTTAGACAATACCTTCTTCAGAAACAACCAAAAACCATACATGCATATCACCTCCAAGAGGAGAGAATAGAAATTGTAAATCCTCGCTCTCTCAATTATGAAGTATCTAATAAATCTCAGTTATCCCTTTTCTAATTCAACCCTTTTTTTTGGGGGGGGGGGGTGGTCAACCAATTTTAGTGTCATGGATGGCAGAATTCCAAATCACTTCTTGGAGCCAGAGCATGCATAGAGTACAGAAAATAAAGAGGTACATCAATATTGTTCAATGCAGGCCACCTATCCATTTTTAATTTTATTATATTTTCCATATACACAAGGGACTAATCTGTAACTATTATCATCAAGAATCAGATGAAGGTCAATTAACTGTGCATTTATCAGGTTACCAGAAATTATCATCAACAGACGATACATCTAAATCTGAATCCTCCTCCAGCTCCAACTCAGGCTCCACAGGCCCAAATTCAGCAGATTCAATGTCTGCCAGGTTCTTCAAATCAACCACAGAAAGCTCATCCAGGCGCCTTACAACCAAATCTGCGGCCGCAAGCTCATAGACAGGGTGCTTACTAGCAACAGCCACACACTTCATCCGGCCATCATGTGCAGCCTCCACGGTTTGATTGGAGTTCCCAAATACAATGCACCTTTCAGGTATAAAGTTCAAAAGCTGCGCTGCATACACAAACATTTCTGGGTCAGGCTTTCCCCTATGTACATCCTCTGCCGCTACAATAACACCGAAATTCTCTTCAATGCCAATTGTTCCCACGGCAGACTCGAGAGTTTTTCTGGGACGAGTAGAAACCAAAGCCATTGGTATCTT
Source organism: Neltuma alba (assembly GCF_004799145.2). Classification (NCBI taxonomy): domain Eukaryota; kingdom Viridiplantae; phylum Streptophyta; class Magnoliopsida; order Fabales; family Fabaceae; genus Neltuma; species Neltuma alba. The sequence goes on from NW_021636796.1 coordinate 15,528, forward strand.
ATAATGCATCAAAACACTTACAAACTCTCTTGACCCGGCCCTTAACCTATATATCCCACCTTGTAAAGCCTGGTAAATTTCTTCTTTTCTATTAGCCATTCTCCTTAACTCTGCTGGGTCCCTGGACCAGCATAGAACTTCAGATATTGCTTGTTCATTCTTCATCCCTTCTATTCTCTTGAGGACAAAAGCTGGAGGAGGGGACTTTCCTTCTTCTTCAGAAAGAGCTAGCCAAGCTTGCTGCTCAAGATCAGGATTATCTTCAACGAGAACCCCTTCCCACTCAAATATGGCACCCAACCAGCCACATCCCATTCTTTCTTGTCTAAGTAAGGGATTATGAAGCGAAGGTTTATCTGCTCTGTTAGCAGGTGGCCACAAAGCAGGTCTTCGTTCAAAGCCATGATCAAACCCGTTACTTTCTTTCTCCGGCACTCTCTCTTCCCTGTACGCATATGCCTCTTTTGTAAGCTCCATTGCCAGAGCCTTAATCGACGATGGCACGAAGCCATTCTTTTTTGATTTAGGCAAAGACAATGATATAAAAAACCTTCCACCAAGGAATTCTGTAGCTGGGAGTCGACAATGAATCCATGTTTTACGTTTACCAGATGCGTCCCTGATTAAATTTCCTCCGCAGACAGGTCGATGGCCAAGAAGTGAAATAGCAGCAATCGATTCCACCATTTTTGAAGAAGCGATGTCACCAAACAACTAAAATTGACTTAGTAACCCTACGTAATGGCACAGACCCCTACTGGGTCACAATGAATGGCATAAGACAGGAGCCGACTGGACCAATTTAACTCCAACAGAACTTATCTGATAAAAGATTCAGAGCAGAAGTTCAACCTTCCTCCACAAATTTTGCGACCCCCAGAATAAATTGCAGTGAGAGACTAAAAATCAGATGATATCACCATATTCGACAGAAGAAGACAAAGAAGGACATTTCTCCCGGCTAAATCCCAAGTTCGTCGTCAAGAACCACCATGAAATTCCTTCAAGCAAAACCAAGCTCAGTCATTACTCAAACAGCCAAATTAGCGAACGAATCACTTTAAATATGAATAAACGAATACGCGATGGAGAAAGAAAAACCTAGTAACAGAAGAAATACGAGCGTTGGTACCTGGAATCAACCAGGATTCGCTCATATAGATTTTTGCCATATATATAAAAAAAAAAAAAAAAAAGAAGCAAGAAAAACGATTGGAAGGAAACGCATGTGGAAATAGAAAGAGAAATAGTGGATAAAGAAAAACCTGGTAGAAATCAAGTGATGATCCGAAACTTCACGGCTACAAGGGAACCGGGAGAGGGGAGAAGACCAGATTCTTCGGCAAGGAATAGATGAATCTCACTGTTTCTTTCTCGCAACGGAGCTTTGTACACGTTTCCGTCTTTAATTTTAATTGCTTCGCTGATCTCTTGGCCAAAGTGTGGCTTATAAATCATCAAGGACCGAGAGAGAACGCCGGCCAAAGCAAGCACACGTGTCGGTCACAAAAGACGGTTGTGGTTTGCATTCCCGGTGACCGACGGTAATTATAACCTACCTTCCCCATTTTCTTCGAGAAAAGGCTTTTAAACATTGAGAGAAAAAACAAAGGGGCGAAAAGGCTTTTTAAAACACGGTGGCCACTTGAGACAACAGTACTCGTTCACGTCACGCCACTTATTTGGAGATTTTTCTTTTCCATTTTTATGTTTTTCAAATGCAAAAATACAAGTGGGCAGTGTGGTCAATGACACGAGAGTGATTGCGCTTTTTACCAGTTATGCACATTATTTTATTTCCCAGGCCATTCTGGATATGAGATTGTTGGTTTCAAAGAAGCTCGCAGCTTCTTCATGTTTCCGCTGACTTCTTGGTGAAGCTCAGTGTCAGTTATATACTATTTCCTTCCATATACAATCGCACTAAATACAGTAATCTCTCTCAGTGAAACTTGGATCTTATTATCTTACGAGGGATTAATTTTTTTTACTGGACTCAAAATATTGTTGGCAAGTGTCGGTTGATTTTTATTGAAATATTCTTTTTAATTATTTACATTAAATTTACCACTTATGAAAACTTCTCAATAAATATAGATATTATAAGAAAAATATATAAATTTCAGTAATAAAATGAATTGAAATTTTACATCGAACCCTAGCTAGTTCTCATATACTCAATGTCATTCTAACTATAAGCTTCAAATAATTTATTCACAGATAATGAATAAATAATTAAAATTAGTTAAAAATGATAAATAGGTTAGAAATATACTTTTGTCTTCAAAAATGCCCTTATGATAAATGATAAAAAGAATGAAAGAGAATATTTGGGAAAAATGTGATAAGAGAGACTATGTGAAAGGGGAGAGAATAAATAATTAAAGATAAAATTAAAAAATACATTAAATGTCAAGATAAGCTCAAATTTAAGTTTATAAAATAAACCATATACTTCCTAAATTTGAAGCTTATAAAGAAGGCTAGAGAAGTATATAAGATAAGAGGGAATACATGAGTTTCTTTTATATATATATATAAATTATTAATCATGGGAATACTTATAGAACAATGCTTCCATTAAATTTTTTATGTCTATTATGTCAAATACTCCAATCACACATCACTATGTATTTTATTTTTGAAATATTAATATTTAATAGTTCTTGATTACAAATACACATAAAATAAAAAAGAACACATAACCATATGTGAACAGAGAATTTGACCAACGTTTTTTTTTCATATTTATTAATTATTCTATTTTTGTTAATAAAAATATCTTCTTAACATTTTCAATGATAAATTGTGAGTTGAAAACCGGAAACTTTTTTTTTTCCGGCTGCATTGCTTTTGTATCATTTAACGGTCAAAGTTGAATTATATATGTAGTTGTCCATTCCATTCCCTTTGAACGAGGTTCATTAATAGGACTTTACAGGAAAATTCCATTCATTTTATCGTTTATCCGTTGTCACAGGCGATACACCTTGAATTAGCAGTAATTAATTAAGCAACTAATTATAATACAAAGCCTCGTGTCAATTAAATATGAGTAATTAGGAGAGAGAGGGAAGCGTAAACGAGTGTGTGGTGAACGCGATGGCGAGGAAGGATAAGAGGGTGGTGGTGGGGCCCTGGAGGAACGGCGAAGATCCTTCCACGTGTCCGTGTTCTAGAATGAGGGACTGAGATTCCTTTCCAGGCGGGCTCGTGCTCCTCCAACCGCATAATCCGAAGGACATTCTATGGCCAAGTTTCCGACTATTTCACGACATACCATCCCCCCATGCTGTTCACGCGCGCGATGTGCTGCTATTATTTCCCATTTTTTCCCTCAAGAAAAGGCTTTTAAATTATGAGGAAAAACACAAAAGAAAAAAAAAACAGAGAAATAATAACAAATTTTTGTTAAAATTTCTTACTTAGCATTTAGTAATTTTAAATTTTTTATGAAATTCTCTTCGTGAAAAAAATGTCCTGTTTGCATGGTCTATTCCTTATGCCCACCGACAAGAATATAAATACGATTTTGAAATTGGATACATATTTTGTATATAATTTAGGGTTTAAGTAAGAAAATTTGGAAAACATTAATTTCAATATGTCTCTTGAATTTGAAAAATAAAAAATGATTTATTTAATATGATTTTTTGTATCATATATATATAATCTATGTTTTATGATTTTTTTTTGTTGGCAAAAAAGTTTCTTTTTTATTATTATTTTTATAAAATAAATTTTATTTTATTTTTTCACTTTGTATTTCATACATTATATGAGAAATATCTATGAAATCATAACCGATAAATGACAGATATATCTGAGCGTCAAACAAATTTCAATTATTTGATATTAACTACAAATATGTTAACTTTTGTGTCAGATGAATGGCCTGTTTAGAATAACTTATAATTAGCTTTTTAATCATAATTAATGAAATACAAAATAAATATATGAGAAGAGATTTATTTTGACTTACGTAAAAAGTACTTATAAGTAATTTTTAAAGCTATACCAAACAGGTTTGAATTGGATTTTGATTTTGCTTATATACATCAAAATTTTGACTTTATATGATCAAATGTTGGCATCTACTTAGTACTATTCAATTTAGTTTTGATAATTTTTGGTATTACATAAAATATTTTATCTATGTTTAACGGTTTTTATTTTTTGTATAAATCAGTTTTAATTTATTTTTTTTCATATTCACTACTTCACACGTTATTTTAAAAATATGAAAAAATTAATCTTTTAGTCCCTATGCTTTTAACTCATTTGTAACTCAATCCTTACACTTTGATGTAATTCAAACCTTATAGTTTTGACTCAATTGTAATTTAATTCTTAAACTACAATTCGACCTTTGTAATTTTAATCATTTTATAACTTAGTACCCATCTTTATTAGATATATAATTTAATTGTTTTGAAAGCGTAGGGACTAAACTTGATTTGTCTCTTCTGGTCAAAAAAATTTGATTTGTCCCTATCATTGTTTATTGATGCACATTAGCACTTGACATCTATTGAAAATCTATTTAACCCATGTTGCCTCGCTTGATCATCCATATATTTTCGAATTCTTCATCTTTAATCCCTTGTTAATTTCTTGTAAATTAGCTGTTAGATTTTGGATCCTTGTGCTAAGATATTTAGTAATGTTATTCATCTAATTAAATACTATAAGTGAAATATAACAGATTTAATTTATACTATCTGAATAATCCGGGCATCAAGATATGTTTGAATTTTCAAATCAAATTTATCAATTAAATTAGAATTTAATCTATTATCCAATATAGTAAATATATGATAAAGATTTAAATGTATTTAAATTCAATTCATATATATTATCTAATTAATTGAGATAATGGAAAAAGTATGATGAATGAATGTATCTATAATGGATATATATATATATATATATATGAATATTTTGTGTTCCCAAAATATCTCTATCCATCTCCATATATAGTGGCTCCCTTAATTTACAAATCATTGTGTGCGCAACTGATGGGCTTTATTTCTTCCTCCCTCTCATCCTTTCCATCTTTTAATATTGTATTATCTCAAAAAAACTCGTTTGATTTTTATTTTGATCATAAATATAAAATATAAATTGATTTGGCCTATCATATTTATCTATTTTTTTAAAGGTGGTCTTTGTAACAATGGTAGTTTTAGCTAATATACTTTATTAGCAAAAATATTTTAAGAAAGACAATACTTAGTTATTACAAATAACTAACTTAATTTATTTATTTAATATAATCAAACTAATTAATTAGCTCTTATATTAAGGACTAGAGATAGTATTTGCTTCATATTATTTTAATCTGAATACCATATTTGATATTGTCATCTGGAGCAGCCTGGTTTTACTGTGTTTTCGATTTCACTTATCTTTCCAGATTGAAGTAAGGTAATTTATTTATCTATTCACATATTTGTGTGTTGCTTTTATTCTACTTCTAATTATATTTTAATTTTAACGAAAAAGCAAGCAACTAATTTTTTCTAAAAACTATGAAGATGTTTTTAGAAAAAACTAAAATACTTATTTTTAGACCTTTTAATCACAAGAATTGTCATAACTTCACACAGCTTGTGAAATTAAAGCGATTATTCATGTGCATGGGTGAATTTTTTCTTTTTTCAGGGGGAGGGGTGAATGTCTAATTTATTTGACATATTGACGCTGTATTGTTCGATAATTGTTTGTTTCTTATAATATATATGATATGTGTGTGTGTTCCATCACTTGCGCTTTGTTAATTCTTCTTCAGGGTAGAGGCAACTCAAATAAATTAAATAAAAAATAAATGACAACATCAAGGATAAACAGTACACTATGGTATTCCACAGATGAACAAGTTTATCATGCTAGTGTGAAAACATTGAGGCTTGAAATGAAAAAAAAAAAAGAGTATAAATAAACTTAAAAAGTCTCAGTTTTATCATTATTTTTGGAATCAGGTACAAAGTTCACCAACTTCTGAACTCGTACGGAGAGTTCTGGGATCAAAATCAAAGATACAAATGGTAATTTATGGTATTAGTAGTATTTCAAAAAACAAATGTTCACAGCTGCAGCTTTGGTCTTCAAATATTAATAAAGGATTTCATTTGGACTGGTGAAATAGAAGTATTTGATCCCATCCTTTTGAACATTGAACTTGAAGTTTCAGAATCTCTTGATTGTTGGGTCTTACACCTCAACAAAGAAGGAAGGAGACAAGCCCTGGAACCAACATTGTTTTCCATGCCACACTGTGATATGAGGTTGTACAATAACCTCTTGTAAGCTCATTGGAAGCCAAACCTATCAAGTAATGTTTTCACATTTGGGAATAGTTTTGATATACACATGGAGGAACTTGCAAACATTTCAGTAAGGGACGATAACACGAGGAGAAAACATACTTGGGACATGATGGGGCATATTTTGGCTGTTGAAACATTTACAAATAAGTTCAAAATGAAAGCAATCTCTGCTTGTGAGAGAGGAATTGGGGCATCTATGCAGGGAATTGAAAGACGACGCGCAGCGGAAAAACTTAAAATTTTAAAACTTTCAATCCCTTGCCCGGATCTACCGATCGCGTTTAAGTCAGGTAGTACGAAGCATTACCTTCGGTGTTCGATTTCCTAGTGACTCAATGATTCGGCCGTTCAGGATGCTTTTGCTTGCCTCCTTTGTCATTCGAAGTCGACAACTCCGGTCGGCTTCCTCTACCGGTATCCACACGAGTAGCCCTCAACCTCGAACGACGTGCTAGCGTCTATGTCCGTCTAGGGTTTTCAAAATCCGTCCTCTCTCCTCACTTTTGGCCGTCCCTTATCTGCTTAGTGCTTTCGCTCTCACTCATAAAACCCTAGCTCCCTAATATCGAATATATAGGATGCTATAGGTATTATGAATGATATTTTAATTTCAAAATTAATCCTAAATTAATTCCGAAATTAATACAATATTAAATATTGCATAATTAGATAAGAGAACAATTAAATAAATACGGTTTATATTAAATCCGTTTCACAAATTTAATTCACCTATTTATCTAATTTAAAAATAAAGATATGACAGAATTAATTTACATAGATCTAATTTATCCTTATAAATTAAATCTAACAATTAATATCTCTTATATTTATATAATATATATATACGAATATATATATACACGTCCACCCTATTTATTCATTGAATCTGGACATCATAACTCGTGTTGGGCTATTTTGTGTGCGACCCTGTAGGCCCATATGAAGTTGGCAGTGGGCCATTAACCATAATGACTCACAAGTCGTAAGTGGTCTCTAGCAAGACATCACGACTACCCAAAACATATGAGGATCATTGAACGATGCAACCTTTCATACAACCATATCACGTCCCTTTTGTCACACGACATTTTGGTCATGGATGAGGCATGGAGAACGTCATCCTCCTATTCATGACCGTTACTTTCTCGATCCCTGAGTAGTCTGAGTATAGAAATGGAACTACCTTTCCATTATAGTATGGCCATACATTTCTCAGACTCACTCATCGAGGGGCCCAGTAATGTCTCTCTACGAATGTGAGGGACAAATTCCATCTTAACCATTCACATTCCTTCGCATGAAAAACCACTAAGCCTGAACATAGTCTTTATGATCACTCGGTCAAAAGTGACTTTTGACTAGGTCAAAGCTAAGCGTTTCTCATGTATGAATCCATGATGATCTCAGGTCAAAGGGTACAGTGACATGGTTTGTATATGAGAGAAGCTTATGACTTAACCCATGCAGCTCTCTCATAGCGGTCGGTCCAACACCTTGTACTCTTACATGTGCCTATGACTTTAATTTATATCTCTATATATATTTAAAGTCATACTGGTCTTATTTCATCTTTGCTCCCACATAGATAACCGACCAGGGACATTTAGGATAAACCATGAGTTATCCAAGGATAGTCATCACAGTAAACATGCAAATAATATGATAACGTAATTAATAAATTCATAAATTAACAATGTTCAAAACATAATGATTGGCCCCTAGGGCACAATTTCCAACCGTCTATGCGACAGAATGTAAAATTGAGAGAATGAGAACGACTCGTGTCAGTGGATAAGAAAGAGAATCTGGCTATCAGCAACCTCAACGAAATACGATTATTGACATTGGACTTTTTGAAGTGTATGAGCCCAACTATGTATCTTTTGCTAATGTTTTTGGTACAATCTGGATCGCTTTCTTAGCTTAATATAATTGTCCTATTATAAAAAAAATATTGGAAATAACATGCCCTGCAAATAAGCTATTTTTTATTTGTATATCTTAAACACAGTTTATGCTTCACTCCAAAAATAAATGCCTAACATTGAGAGTAACATTGATGTAGTTGGGACAGAGGAAGGAAAACTAAGGACGCAGTAAGCAAAACAATTTACTTCTGCAGGATATACTTTGCTCATGCTGTCAACACAGAAAAGAAAAACAATGCTACGGCATCAGATTCCTACTTTTCCAATCTCAATTTACTCACAACACGACTAATCGTGTTTCTGCCTATAAAATGCCATGCCTATAAAAATATCTAAAAGCCGCTTTTAACAAAAAGAAAACAATCAAATCAAGCGAATAACATGACAATTTATTAATACTTCAATAAAACTTTTTCCTATCAATGCCCAATTTTTCTGCTTCACATGCACAAACCAACACCATATTTATGTGTCAAAACTTAGATCTATGTACTGTTTCTTTCCTTTACTTTTGAAGGATATCATGCAGCTCATTATTTGTGGTTATATCCACTGTTTTGCGGGCCAGATTAGTTCACGTTTATATTATTACCTTGATAATAATCTTTTAAAGTAATTACAAGAAAATCCCATAGATTCTCAAAGGCATTTCCTTTATTTTTGTTTCATCTTCATTCCTGTGGCTGTAACATAGTCATCCTTGTATTCTTTTGTGTTTCAGAGAGTTTGTCTTTAGTTAACTTGATACCGATAAATTATAAGCCATGGTCCAGTTCCATTAGTTCAAATCCAATGCCGGTACTTCGCTAACAAAGAAAGAAAATAATGTGCTTTTGAAGCTTTGTTTGGTGTCTCGTGTTGAATTGGTTCCAAGGGCTCAGTGGTCGGGCACGTCGGATCATAAGCATCTGGAGATAATGGTGCAGCAAAAGCCAGTTCCCATAGTATAAGTGGGACAAATTTAAATGGGGCAGGAAATACAGTGAAATACAATAGCTATCTGATAATTGCGGGGAAAGAAGGGGATTTGGCTTAAGTTGCCCTTAGAAAAATTGACCTTGTTCCCATCGCTGTGAAGATAATTTAGTTAACTCTTGCCTGTAACATGATTAGTAAATCATTAGGGGGAACGAAAAATCTATACTTCTATGCATGTTTATATGAAAAATCTCAGATTGAGTAATGGTGCCATATGCATAGAGATCCCTGAATAATTCAATAGACACACATGAAAAGACTTGTACAATCACCCATTGGTCCTTCCATACCGTTCGACGCTCTCAGAAAAAAGGTCAAATTTATCTCAAAGGCCAATAGAAAGACCATTCTCGCAATAATCTCCAAAATTTAAGATTTTTTTGTTGCAAAAATATTTAGAATTTTTTTATTAAAGATAATCCTGTTTAAAGTATTGTTAGACACTAAATATAAGTACCTCCTAGTAGAGATTAGGAACTAACTATCTATTTTTATAAGGGTTAAGTGCACTTTTGACCATGACCTTATTTTTCAGGTACAATTTTACCCCTCATCTTTTTTTGGTGTAATTTTGCTTCTAATCTTTACGTAAAATTTTGCCCATCACGATCAAAATTGCACCCAAAAAAAAAATCAAGGTCAAAATTGCACCGGTAAAAAGATGACGGGTAAAATTGCACTTAAAAAATAAGATTAGGGGTAAAATTGCTCTACTAAAAGATTATGGATAAAATTGCACCTTAAGTCTTTTTATTATCTTTTTAGACTTAGTTGAGTTGGGCTCTCTTAATCTTCAGAAGCTCAAAATTTAAAGTAAAATCAGTCCAATATCTCATGAGGTGGAGATGTATAAAAAAGGGTCCAAAACGAAGTAGGTCTAAGATAATTCAGGTTCCAAGCATGATGTACTAAAAAAAGGGGTGCTATACATTAACCTGTACTAGAAATAGTAATTGTACTATACTACTGGAGAGGAATGAAGACAAAGTAAGAAACGGCTGAGGTGGCATACTGATAGATTGCTCCCCAAGTCTTAATGAACTTAGTAAGGTTGCAAGGCAAAAGAAAACAATAACAAACATGATACTAAAGACTTCATATTCTTGTTCTTTCCTTCACTTTCTTGATAACATTCTTTTTAGTTTTTTTGTTCACTTTAAGAATAAATAATCTTCCGCCGATGCGATAAAGTCCATCTTCATTCTTTTACATTTCAGAAATAAATTGGCTCTGATACCAATGTCAGAAATATTAAATATAAACTAGAAACATGTACTGGGTCGAATCCATGTTTGGATCCACGAGTTAATCTACTGGCTTACGTAGAGTTTAGACTATTAGATCTTAAACTTGAGTGATACAGTAGAGCACCACACAAGAGAGAATATTAGAGAGAGAGAGAGAGGAAAGAGTATGAAAACTTAACTACTAGGATGAGTTGAACTAATAGATGGAGGCTTCTATTTATAGCTTTGGCTAAGGGTATTTTAGGAAGGTAAAATATCCATTAAATCCATCAGTTTGAATTTGAATTTGAATATTCAAATATCTTTTAACTACTAATATTATGAATTTGAATTTAAATCCATAATCAACCTTAATTAGTTCTAAATATATATTCCTAACAATATAAATTAATTTTAACTTATATCGTAACCAATTGGATTTGATTTAAAAATTTTGACTGAGTCAAAATATCATAATATTGCTTAGATATTTGATTAAAATATTCTCTTAATATCCAGTCAAATAATCCGACCCATCAAGAGTAGATCCAAGCCCAATAATCCGTAAGCTAATAGATCAATTTGTGGAGCTCAAGAGGAATAACCTGGGTCCGACACGATATGCATTTTTTGTTTATATGTAATATTTCTGACACCTGGTGAGGTTCATTGTCAGAATTTTGCCATTATTCCTATGGATTTTTGCCTGACCTGCAGCAAATTCTGCTACTCTTTCCTTTATCGTCCTACCCATAGTTCGGCCTACGGCCTCACACTTTAGGGAAGCAGGTGAATATGAGGCAGAGAAGAATGGGACGTGCTGAAACAAAGGTTGAAAAAACTTAAGTTAAAATTTATCGCTAAACATGAGGAATGTTGCGTGTGCAACTACCCATTGTGGAATTCAGTCAAATCAACTCGCACAATTTCCATATAAATTGGGGTCATGTCTTCCAATGGGTTTGCATCAAGCTTGAACTATGTGCCAACATCTCCAGATGAAAGGGTGGTGGTGGGGCCTGGAGGAATTGTGAAGATCCTTCCACGTGTCCATGTTCTAGAAGGAGGGATCGAGATTCTTTTCTTGGCTAGCTAGTAGTCCTTCTACTGTATAATCCAAAGGATATTTTGTTGCCAAGTTTCCAGCCATTTAATGACATATCGTCCTCCAACATTGTTCATGCGCTCGGCATGCCTCTAATGTTTCCCCACTTCCCTTTCAGTCTACAACCTACAATAAAATTAAAATGATTAATATCTGTAAGTTTTCACTCAGAAGTACAAATTTGTTAAAATGTCAATGATCAACATCACTATTTTAAAGGTTACTTTTTAGGAATACTATAACCTGATCCAATTTGTATTAATTTAAGAATCCATCATAGTATGTACTATCTTCTTAAAACATGCAAATAAAATCAGTCAGTCTTCATAATGGATTTTCTCCATTTAACATTCAACAGGATATGGAATTCATGCTGTGTCAATTGGGATCCAACAGCTCACTAACTTCTTGTTCATGATTTTCCACAAGAAAAGAGGAGATTTCATTCATATGAATTGATTGAAGACTGCAAGAGAGTAGACGCACTAGAATTCCTAGGACGAACACAGTCTAATTAGGAAATGTCGATCCTAAATATAAGATTCAGCTTTGTATTAAAAACTAAATTTTATATTTAGGATAGAATGTAGTATTAACCTTTAAATTTCTGAATGGAAGCTTGAGGAGTATGTAGGTAGACTTCCTTGATGAGTAGCTGAGTTCCTTTGTCACCAGATCATTTGAGTGAATCAAAATCATTTTCCCCCATATAACTCAAATAATGTGTCCACCAACCAAGAGGTCATTTTCAAATTCAAAAGGCCTAATGGATATGTCAACAAACCAGAAAACTTCATGATAGATGGTTTCCATTTGATGACATCCAAAAGTACATTCATAAAATGAAATAATTAAATTAATAACCTCTAAAACTTGTAAATGTAAACATATAGTTTATTTTTCATAATTATTTCATTAATATGAAAAATGATAAACCAATGAAACATGAGAAATCAAAACTAGAATCAATCAAGTTCCTAACAAACAAAAAAAACAAGGTTATATTTAAATTGAGTGAAACTAATAAATTCTTTTTTTTTATATTGAAAATCAAAATATAAAATTGTGGGGAAAAAGCTAGCCCTTAACGGGTTGGGTTTGATAGGTGTAAGTTAAAAAAACTCACATCAAAATGAGCTTTCATTTTGCCAACTCAATCTATCACTTTTTGGCAAATTGAGCTCACAAGCCCAACTTATGTTATCGCACCTATTTTCAATTAGTCCCTTCTTTTTCTTTACACTTCATCTGTAATGACTTGACTTTAGGTGATGCATTTCAAAACGTTTCAAAAGGTTGCACTTCACCTAAAGTTTTGGGATGTTTGGAGGTTTGTATCAGCATATTTATACCCTGCTTGTTACAATGAAAGAGTTTCTGATAGAAATAGAAACGAAAATGGGAGATGAAGTGGAAGTGGAATAGGAAGTGGGTTCAAAAGTGTTTGATATGACCATAGAAGTATAATATAATCTTTGATCAATATGTCAATTTTAAATGTGAAAAGGCCAATATACCCTTCTCAAAAAAAATCCAAGCCTCCACCTAAAAAAGACACGGTCACACATCAATCTCCACAAAAACTACCGACGACCACCATTGAAGTTATCGATAGCCACCACCCATCAATAATAACATCACTAAGCAAAATATCAGGATGTAGAACTGCCCATTAACGTAGAGAGACAAACAAATCAAATTAAAAAATGGAGGTAATAGAAATTACAGTGAAAGTCATTGACAAAGGAAGAATGAATGTCGCATAAATCACATTAATTGAATAGGGGAGAATGGAGGCAGCAAAAATCGTAGATCAAAGAAGAAAAGACGCTATCAATAGTTTGCAGTTGGTAAATCACCAGATTGAAGAGAGAAGACACTGTCTTTGTCACAAAAATCGCAGATCAAAGAGCAAGACGTCATTTGCTGTTTCTTGCACCATCGTTCACATGATGTCCTTTGTCATTGCCTGTGCCAGAATCCTCTCACCGTCCTCCTCCTTGTGGAATCTACTTGGTGAGCATCATTGGCCTTGCCATCAACTCAGATCTTCCATCGTTAGATCTCTAGACTTGAGCTTGCAACGGATGTGGACAAGGAAAGAGCAAGGGAGCGACAGAGGAGGAAGAAGAATAAGGGATGGGGGTGATGGAGCTTGGAGCGATAGAGGTAGGTGGTTGATGGGAGGGGGAAGGGCAACATGGTCAGAGCTCTTCAATTCCATGGAACTGAACTGAGTTCTCAACAGGAGCAAGGAATTGCCAGTTCCCAAATTTGATGGAATTGGCACTTCTATGGAAGTGGCTTCAGGCATAACGAACACCTAAATTTTAGGTTCCGATTCCACTTCCACTTCCCACCCCTCCAGTTCCATGCCACCAAACGGGGCATTATATTTGTATCAGTTACTTCTTTACTACATGCAAAGTGTTGTGAGCTTTTATTTGATCTTTCGAATCCATTGACCAATTTCTAGGAAGATCTCGATCGCGACAACCATGTTCGGTTTCTTCCCAGAAGAAATTAATTCAAGGAGAATTTACAAATCCTGGGCTCATGTTTGATTGCTATATCTTAGGCAATCAGCAGCTAGAACAATACAAGCCACTTAAGATAATTAAGGACAATTTGTGTCAATTTTGGTCATACATACGGAAGGCAAATGCTATCGAATTCAAAGACTCCTAACGAACAAACAAAAACTATATGTGCATACTGATTAGTCAAAACTCAGAAGTTACTGCTACTTAATATCATCAAACCACGTGTGAAAGAGGTTTTTGGCGGAACATCTCAAATATGGAAAAAAAATTATAAAACAAATAATTAATTAAAATTGAAGAACTAAATATAAGATTACTAAATTAAATATTTTAAACTTTAAATTTAATACTATACCTTAACTCCTCACGTTACAAGAGACTAACCTTTTTTTCATATTTATTTTTTATTTAATTAGGAATAAATAAATAAAAATTTGAACAAACAAAAACTCTATATCAACTACTTACCCGGCCTTTTAAAGTATTTATTTATTTTTGGTCTGAGCCTTCCGAAGTATTTAAAGAGACAGATTAAAAAGTAATGCTTTCTTTAGAAAATGAAAACAATATTAAATTTTTTAAGGAAATATTTGGCATTTTTAATGTTCATAGGAAGGATACATTTAGAAATGAAAAGAGTAAATACAAAATGTTGAGTACCAATTCTTTAGAAATATTTATTTTGATATTTATTCATAACGCGTGGCAGCATTTCTTCTGAGCTTTTTGCTCCCTTGACTTTTATTCTTCTGGCATTTATTGTTCTTTTTCCGTTTTCATTTTACACACCAAACGGTGCGTTGCAAGTAGAGAAACCGGCGATGGATTTCGTCTGGATTATTGGTAGAAAAAAATAATTTATTTTTAACTGACTTTTAAAATATGATTTGTATTTAGATTGATTTTTATAAAAATTAATCTATAAAATAAAAAATTTATTTGAATTATAATTAAATAAGTAATTTTAATTTGTAGAATAACTAAAATAAATAACTTTTATTAAATAATAAAAAAAGTTATATTTAATGAATAAAACATATTTAAATTAAAAAAACATAGTAATGTGAAAATTTTTAGACCAAATAATATTACATAATTAATTGGTTGATATATTTTGCATAATGTATATAAATATGAAATGACAAATGATATTAAGAATTAAAAATATTATCAAAATCGTTAAAAATTATTTTTATTTAAAAGAATATTAAAAATTAATTGGGAAGCAAAAGAAATATATAGAGAAAAGTATAACGATAAAAATATCTTTTAATTAAATTTTTTTTTTTCAGTTATAAGTAAGTTTTAGATGCATTTGTAATTATGTTTAAAAAAAGTAGCTCAACTCCAAAATTTATAAACTATAGCATCTAATTTTTAATATAAAAACTTATTTAATTTTTATTTTGACCATAAATATAAAATCTTAATTCACTTTATTTTTTATGTCTATCTTTTTTTTCAAAGTATTTTTTGCAATAACAGTACTTTTATCTAATATACTTGATTAGTAAATATATTTTAAAAAAATAATACTATTTATTATAAATAATTAATTTAATTAATTTTTTTAATCTATTTAAATTAATTAACTAATTCTTACGTTAACCATCGAATTATGATGCTGAGCTAATCTTTTCGCTTGCTGAAGCGCCTTAGCAAACAGGCACTGATAGCAGAGGAGGAAAGCCAGACCCTGCGAAATGGGGAATCGGCGGTTCACTCTGGTCGCCACCAGTGATGAAGAGGACGAGTCACCTACTCGTCCACAGCAGCGACGGCAGCAACAACAGCCATCTTCGGTTTCGGAGGAGAACCGGTCGAAGCAGCGTAAGAGGAAGAGGATGAAGCTTCCAGAGGAAGAAGACGAGGAGGAGGAAGAAGCGGATAAGAAAAAGAAGAGAAAGCCAAAGGACAAGGAAGAAGAAGGGTCTATGAGTGCTGACGAAGAAGAGGAACAGCCACAGGAGGACGCCAAGCCCATTGGCGATCCCATTAGGGTTTCAGGAAAAGGAAGAGGGAGGAGGAAGCATTACGATTCCTTCGAGTTCGACGGGAACCAATATACACTTGTATGTTTTACTATTGGCGATCGATTTTATTTTCGCCTTTCCTGATTAATTGTTGGTTGAGCTTTTCGCTTTGGATAAACTTCAGAGCAATCGCTGGGAATCAACTAGTTTCTATTAGATTCTTGGGATTCATGAAACTGACGATGCCGCCCCCGTCTCTTTTTTTTTATGAGAATTTTAAGCTCATATGATTTTGGGTAAAAATACTTAATGAATGAGTTTCCAATTTAGCCACAATGGAATGATGGGGCGGTGGAAACCTCGTTGCAAAATTTGGGTCAAGAAGAGGATTCTCCCATTTGCAACCAAGTGACAATTAATGTATCATGTCATTTTGGTCCTTAACCATGGATGCACCTTAATTTGTAACAGTGCCTCTCTCCATGGTCCATACTACATGTCTACTGTATTTTATGATTGCTATGTCTACTTTATAGCATCTGAATCATAGTGAGAATTATAACGATATATTAGGCATTTTTTGTGCTATTTTCGATTGCTTTAAATGGTCGTTGCTGGTTCTTACTGGAGATTGGATCCTATTATCTTATTTTATAATAATATGTGAAATTTGTTGCATTTTAGTTTTAATACGAACACCATTGCTACTTATTTTCTTTCTCTATAGGAGGATCCTGTACTTCTTGTGCCAGAGGATAAAAACCAAAAGCCATATGTAGCAATTATCAAGGTATTGTCCTGGTTCTTGTCAACTGTTTTTGTCTGTCACAAGTGCTGTAGGGTGCCAAATCTCGTGTCATATAATGATCTTGAGTAGTTTGGTCTCCTTTCTTGTCTACTACAAAAATGGGCTGTCTTCTTTCTCTCTTCCTTTTTTGATGCATGGATTGATCTGCTTTCAGGACATTACACAGTCCTTAAGTGGCAGTATGATGGTGACAGGACAGTGGTTTTATCGCCCTGAAGAAGCCGAAAGAAAAGGTGGTGGAAGCTGGCAATCACGTGATACAAGGGAGCTGTTTTACAGTTTCCACCGTGATGAGGTTCCTGCGGAATCTGTTATGCACAAGTGTGTGGTTCATTTTGTTCCCTTACACAAACAGCTTCCAAATCGTAAACAACATCCTGGGTTTATTGTGCAAAAGGTGTATGATACGGTAGAGAGGAAACTGTGGAAGCTTACCGATAAGGACTATGAGGATAGTAAACAGCAAGAAATTGACTTGCTTGTTCAAAAAACTCTAAAACGTATTGGTGATCTACCCGACCTTGAGCTTGAAGAAGCCCCTGCTGAGCAGGAAGATCAACTGAAAAGTAAAAGGAGTTTTAGGAGAAGGAACATTTCACCTTTGGATGTTTCAAGAGATGAGGAGACAACACCAAAGAGCGAACAACAACTTAAACCGGAAACACCAGGAAGTTGTGTAAATAATACTTCAGAGTATTATCAAATACTAGCAAATTTTAAGGTACTAACAGGAGATTCCCATCGTGATAAATGGTTGGAAAGGCTGCTTCAGAGCATTCAGCATATGTGTAACTCAGATGGAAGTACGCAGAAGGAAGACAAAGCAAAGGAGAATTCTGATGCAATCAACCATGGTAGCAGTAATGGCAGTTCTGCAGTGACAAATGATTGTCAAGACAAGGATCAGAAGGTATTTAGTGAATTTTATGTCATTGGGAACTCCTCTGTGGGGATTTTCACCATTATCATATTTTCCTTGTCCCTCCGGTTCCTTGTAGGTTCCTTCCAAAAGTAAAAGATGGTCCAAATTATAAGATGCCTAGTCAAAAATTTCAAATGAGTTCTTGCAGCTTGAGAAGGCATTTTGAGGTCTCCCTTTAATTAATAAGGGTATAATTTGAACATTGGTGT
The DNA here is from genome assembly GCF_004799145.2 of Neltuma alba. Classification (NCBI taxonomy): domain Eukaryota; kingdom Viridiplantae; phylum Streptophyta; class Magnoliopsida; order Fabales; family Fabaceae; genus Neltuma; species Neltuma alba. Next base: position 33,549 of record NW_021636796.1, read on the forward strand.
TATTGAACAATAAAGCAATCTAACAACTTTTCTTCATCAGCAATAAAAATGCAAAAACATCTTATATGAAGGCTGGAAGGAATATTTCTCGATATCTCCATGGGGTTATTTGGATTAATTGTTCCTTTTTGCTGCACTGTGCAGAGTTCGAAGTCTTTTGTTTGGCCAGATGCTGCCGTTCCAGCCATAGTTGCATTGGAAAAAGCTTCACATGATGCTCTTGCCTTGGATTATCAGAAGTATAACCAAAAATTACGGCAATTGAATTATAATCTCAAGGTCTGAAGGTGCCTTCGTGTTTATGATTATCTGAATCTGCATGTTTGTTCATATCACCACATCTGCTGCTGCAATGCTCTTGTGAACATTATGACTAGAGAAACTGATGTGGACATCTGTAGATACGTTTCCCTGAAATTATAGTGATGATTTACTTGCATCTCCATTTACCTTCCTTCTTTTTTTTTTTTTGGCAGAACCATAGATTAGCTCGCCGACTGTTGAACGGAGAGTTGGAACCTTCAAAAATACTGAGTATGTCTCCTAATGAACTGAAGGTATGGTAATTTCCAACCATCTTACCGTAGGACTTTGAAGCTGTTTGTTAATATTTTTTCTTTTCCCAAGGATTTTGTTCTAATAATTGGGAGATTTAACCAAGCAGCTTCTGGTTGTTTCCTTTTATCAGTTAATACTATTGGTTTGACCCTCGTCTGTGATTTTGATAATATTGATATCATCAGGCACTATTTAAGGCTTAATATTTTGTTTTGCACTAAAAATTATTAAGTTTGAATTTTCCCTGGTAGAGTTTTCATATATCAGCTTAAAAAACGCAGAGAATGGAATGATGGGCTAGCTGTTGGTATGTCAATTAGATTCTAGAATGAGATGTTAGAACTTGATTGGTGCAATCATGCAAGTGTCTTGGATCGATTGCAGTAATAAATATCTGGAGTATTGCTAGAGTCAATCATGCAAAGGGGTCATAACTACTATTATAAGTAATTTCAACCAATAGAATTAGTAGGAAAAAGAGATGGATGAATAATAAATTCAATCAAATTAATTATTAATAACATAAATGAAACAGTGATTTAACCCACGCGGACAATGGTAGTAAATTTGGGTTCACCTAATCACGGAGACTTATATTTCTGAGGTTGGACTTCGACGCTTATATGACAGTCATTACATTTATACATTATTAATCTATGAACCTGATAGGTTTTACTTATTTAACCATAATTATCTCATGATTAGTTAACAAGTTAACTAGATTGAGCTTTGGCTTGAATCGCAAGCATCTTGGATTTATGTCGATATTAGGTTTTTTATGTATAGCTTCTTTAGTACTCGATCTATGCTGCACTTCTCAGTACCCTGCGTACATCCTATCCCATGGATAACTATATGATGTTCGACGATAAACAGCTAGCGACGTACTCCTTAAAGATGAATGTAAATTGGAGTCTTGTTCATATATATAAATATTAATCCTATTCAATTGTCACAAAATTAGAATTCAATCAGTCATCCTTGTGGCTGCATCCCTCTTCCTAGGTTGGAGATTTAACGACACAGATAAAAGAAACAAAAAATGAACAATACTAGAATTCCAAAACATCAAATTAAAGGTAAAAGAAAATGAAAAACCGTGGATTGATTGGCATATAAGGCGTGTCTCTGTCATTTTCTCATTCTTTTGTCTTCTCACTTAGCCTTCTCCGGGACATCTTCCCACATAAAAGCTCCAAAAATGGCTCCGGGGTGTGTTTGGCTATCTTCTGGAATCCAAAACCCCCTTTTCACTGGCTTGTTTCCTAAGTTATAGATGTTACTGTTAGGCCAAGTTGCATGAAGTTCCTTTCTTCTCTTTTGGTGCTGCGAATAAGTATGGGCAGGAAAGTATGAAATATTAAAGAAATATACGTATTATAAAATGTTTCTATTGAAGTGTCTAAATCTACTTATCAGAATTCTTCCTATGTCCGTGAGCAAATGGATGCCTGTTTATTCCCCTATTTTGGGCTCTGATTCATAACAGATCTAGGAGAAAAGATGTTTTTGCTTCATGGGCTTCTCCAACCCATTTGCATGTTATGATAACTATTGTAAATTACAAATCTCTTGTAATGAAAATTTGATTATAGAGAAACCAATTATTAGATTGAGTTAAACATGACAGTTAGATATTTCTTTTTCTGAATTTTTTCGTTACAAAATTGGGTGGTCTGAAAAATTGTTTCGCGTCTTATTTGATTAGGATATTTGATATCATGCATTTATGGAACTTGCTCCGTCTAATCCATTTCCTAAAACCTCATTCGCCAAATGACTTTAGCTAGACTTTCATGGCATTTTTCAACTGTTGATTGTATGATTACTTTTGGTTATGATTTTTAGGAGGGTTTGACTGCTGATGAAATAGCCAAGAAGGAGCCAGATGAATCACGGCACATGCAGGTCGCTCTATCCCCCTTCTTCACCCCCTCTCCCAAAAATAAACGCTGTTACTATTATTTTATCTTTCAAATACTGTGAAGAAAGCTGCTGAGCATCAGCTTTTCTAACACTTGACACAGATGACTGATGCCCGCTGCTCAAGATGCATGGAATGTAAGGTGGGAGTGAGGGATATTATCCATGCAGGGCATGGCGACCGTTATCAGGTTTGCACATTTTTTGCTATATACGTGACCACCAAACCCATTATCTCCACTTTTTATGGCCGTGATTTGATTAGGGATCTGCTGTTTCAGCTGGAATGTATTGATTGTGGCAATTCCTGGTATGCCTCCCGAGACGCGGTATCTCTGCTGACTATAGATGGATCGGATTCTACCAGAAGTGTAGGCACCGCACCATGGGCCACTGCCAAATTTGAAAATGTCGAGAAGAAGTTGGTGAGTCCCCGTGAATCTGACAAGTCAGCCAGTGACGTCTTTAAGAAAACAAGTGAAGCATATATGCCTGTTTTGGAAAACCAGAAGTCGTTTGGGAAATCCAGGAAAGATGAGAGTAGAGAACCTGCGAAGCATGCTGATTAGGAAGCTGTTGTAGGCTGTTTAGTTGTTGAAATAGAATACTTTGTGTACAGTTCAGTTCCGGTTTGAATGTGTACGAGTTAGTCGTTGTTGGTCTTGTCTATAGTTCTAACCTCACATAGGAGTTGCCTCGTACAGTCACATGGGCAGATATGATTTAGTTCATGATATAGGGAAGCTATTTGATATGTCTCAAACGTTACGGAGTTAGACCAAGGTTAACACATCCCTCTAGATTTGGTTGTTAAATTTTGTTGCCAACAAGGTTGTTAAATTTTACTAGTTCTTATAGAATTTTTTATTCTAATTTAATTCGGTAGATACGAGATGGATTATAGGCTCTGAATAACTCTTAACAATGTTTCTAGAATTGAGCCTACACATCGACATCGTCTAAAATGCCATCGTCCCCGTCAACCTTGTTTCATTTTTGAAAATAATGTAATGTTTCTTATATTAATTTGCTAAATAATTTTATATTTATAGATTATTTTTGTTGCGATGAAAATGCAATAAGTGTGATGCTCTGAGAAATTAATGTAAACTTCCCCACTAGTATAATGTGGAGTGCCATAATAAATCATGGCCCAAAAGATTGATCAGATCACCAGCTCAACTCAGTGAGGTGGAGGTCACCGACGGTCTTTAGTATCTGTGCTTTTGTCCCGCCAATCTAACCACATGCAACCAATTTATTTATATAAAAAATTAGAAATATTTCGACCTTATTCTTCTTGTCTCCTCTGTCAACCAATTTCGTGCTTCCCATGCTCCTCTTTCTCTCTCTCTTGTTCCCCTCTCGGTCAGTCAGATGCTCGTAACGCTAATACGAACTAATATAATCTACAGTGTTCACCATATTATATTGATATGTTCAATTCTTCTACCTTGTTGTTTTAATCTATAAAAGACAAGACCATCTTTAATGTAAGATGTTCGTGGTTTAAGAAATGTTTGAGTATGCCTCCTTGAAAAGGAGATTTCAAATAGTGAATAAATTCTACAGTGAGGCCCTTTTAGTTTAAAGTTGAAGAAAGTTGTTTGCTTTGGGGAGGGGGGGGGGGAGGGAGGGATCTGAATTGGACGATATCATGGATTCCGGTCTTGGTAACTGCATGTGCCAGTGCCGTTCCCGAAGCTTTAAGATAATGATTTTGTATTAGAAAACTAACCCTCTTTCCTGGTTCCATAGAAGTTAGAACCGCTAGACTTTCCCTCCTAACTCAATCACAAGACCACGCAAACAAAGAAATAGTAGAAGGTAAAAATAGATTTACAACCGCGGGTGAAATATCATTTACCCCGCTCACTCTCCCCCAGCATTGTCAAGTTTGGCCAAACGGGAAACAGTGAAATACAAAGATTCATGGACTGAAAATTAGATTAGGCAAAATTACCAAAACATGAAAACGTTGTTGTGACTTTTGGGCATATCTTTATGCTTTTTAGGGACACAATCATTACCTGTACAAACACTTCCATACAACATAGATTATAGGAACATCATTGTTCGCATTATGCACGTAATGAAATTCATATTTTCTATGCTTATCAAGAAAAAGTTTTTAGATATTTATTAAAATAACGTAGTAAAATTTATTACAATTAAAAAAACGAAGAAATATAATAATACAAAGACGTGTCTTCTAAACAATGATGATTCCATGCAATCACAAGACTCATTTTCAACACAAGTTTTCCTCTCTCCCCGCAGAATTGTTTTGGAATGAAACAGAATCCAATCCCGTATTAAGTATTGTGATGCAACGTATTTGGCTTTTACCTTTATTTTTCTTTAATACTCTCTTTATTTTTAAATATAAGACCAGACAACAAATTTATTTTGATTTTAAATATAAAATCTTAATCTGTTGTCACTCTCAATGTTATAATTTTTTTAAAATAATCCTTATTAGTTGCACATATGAAGAGGGTTTTTATTTCAATACATATTATTTAAAAGAGTATTTAAAGGAAACCAACATAAATTTGTTACAAATCATTAAAATAATAAGTTGTAATTTTTAAATTAATTATCTAACTAGTATATTGAAAAGTGAAGATAATATATCTTATCATGTTATTAAAAATGTGTAAGGATATCATTATGAATTTTAAGAATTTTTCTGTATGAGCACAACCTTGTCGCCATCATGGTCATGAAGAATTTTTACAGGGATGTTACTTCAATTTGACGTGGATCTCATGTATTTTACAACATGTTGAGGTTAATATTGTTGCCACGAGAGCATTTTGATATTTTCACGTATACATTTTGGTCTTCCGATCTTGGAATGATTTTAATTTTCATGAGGGATTGTTTTGTGATTGACGTTGAATTTGGGTCCTTATTTGTAATTGCCACGAAAAGAAACCCACCATTCTTAAGCGTGAAGTAATGAAATTCCATGCTTGCCCTTGTGCCTAGGCGGCATACATGGTCCCTTTGGCGGGTAACTTGTATTTTCACCAGAGGGTGCTTTGACCGGCACTGGGGCCTGCTTGGATCACTGGTCTCGGGGCAGGACAAAAATGAGCCTGAACAAAAATATATAAATATATATACAAATAAACAATAGGAAAAGAGAAGCTCACAGCATATGATAGCTTGAAGAAGGACATGGCGATTTTCTAGTAAACATGTGCAGTTAGCAGTTTCTTGTCTCTTCTTTCTTTAAAAACTAATTTCCGTGTGTCTGTGCAAGAGAGATAGTTCACTCTTTACTCTTCAGCCTATCTGAGTATTTAGTGTATCGGCTTCTAAGACTACTTTTTCTCCACTTATACTGTGCTTGTGCTTTACTGCTACTTCTCTTGCGGTGGTTGAACTTGCTTTTAATCTCTACTTTCTCGTGGTCAATCTGGGAGTTCTGAGTTCCGTATGGGCCAGGATTGAACCTTCTAGCAAATGGGTTAGTTTCATTAATTATTCTCATGGAGACTTTCCCCTCAAGTTTAGATAGCATGATTGTTCGTTGATGCCGCTTGTTGAGATTTTTTTTTTTTTTTCCTTCGCCGAGCTTGCTTCTCCGAGATCTATTCAAGTATGCTCTTTTTCTTTTCCTCCCTGTATTTTTCATTTTCTTCCTGTATATGATTTGGAATCGAACTGTGCTTTATTTTTGTCTTTTTTAATGATTATAACATTTATGCAGCTCAATCGCTGTCGCTTTGCTCAAATTTGGACATCTTTGAAAACATACGCATACGGTGTTCTTTCTTTCTTTCTTTTGATCATTTTAAAAAAAAATTTAAGCGGCAGATGATATATTCTTCTTCGTGCTCGAAATCGAGATTGGTCTTCTAAAGCAATTTCTGCAATCTCTAATTTTGAGATAATTGGTGGGACGCTTCCGCTCAAATGATGGTCATTTCCGAGGTTAATACTATAGCCGTTTCGAAATTCGGTAATTTAGCAGATTGTGGATAAGTGCAATGTAGGTGCTGAGCTGCGTCTCAATCGTAATTAGAAATCCAGTTGTGCACATAGCAATGCATGAATCTGATTGTTCTTCTTTTTTCCTACTCTTTTTCTGTGTTGTTTCATTTTCTGATTTGTGGGTGATTTTCATCTATTCTAAGTATGAGGAAGTCAGCTTAGCGAATGACCCTGAAATACATTGCATTACGATAATGGTGAGAAAATTCGTGGGGGGAAGCATTTCGTACTTGCATGTGGTGTTAATGCCTGTCATTTTCATAAACTAGCTGGAAATTCATACTGATTAAGAAGTTCGGGTTAATATATGTAAGATGAGAGTACTTGTAACGAGCAGATCTAAATTTTGTTAATTAATAACATGATCCTGCACAATATCCAAGTGATTGGGTCTCTTACCATGAACTAATTTTTGTTTTGGCTTTTGTTTTTAATGATGTAGAAGGACTCTGCATTTGTTGATGGGACAAGAGATGAAGTTGGATCTCAATGTGAAGTCTTCAGAGGGTCTGAGTCCCGATACTGTTCTGCTATCTCATCAATATCCTTCGAATGTCAAGAGGAGACATAAAAAAGTTAAACACATTGGAAAAAATGAATTGTGGACCCTCACAGAAGACTTGTCCAAAAACAGGTTTGCTAAATTACGCAGTTCATCATGTAAAAGCAGCCTCTCTAGACCTAGTGGACGGGAGGTTAATGTAGAGATGAGGCGGGGTTCCATGTATCAGAGTTCAGAGGAGCTAAAGTATATAAAAGCAATGAGCACCGGGGAGGGAAGGAAAAAGATAGAAATTTCACGTAGCAGTGACACCTCTTTTTCTGGGAGCATTGTTGATTCTTTATGTAGCTCTGATGATGAAGATCCTAGAAAGAAATCTTCAATGATGTATAAGGAATCAAAAATGAATTCACGGTCTGTTTCCAGATCCTCAGCTCGCTTGGAGTCCCATTCTCCAAATGGCTTTATTGAATTCTGCATAACTTCAGATGTTAGGGATAGATTTTCTACTTCAACTGCAGAAAGAGATTCTATAAATTCAAATGCCAGAAATGATAGTGTTATTGGTTCTCTGGAGAAAGATGCAGTTCATGCATTGGTCAAATCGTTCTCTTCCAAAGTGGAAGCCTTTCACTTGTTATCTCCCTCAAAAAATGACTGCTTGTCAAAAGCCAATTCAAACGTCCAGTCCACCCCTGTCAAGAAAATGTTCAATTCATTCACGAAGTCCAAATCTTTGACAAGTCCAAGGAGCCGTAAGTTGGAAAACAGTGAGGTCAAATCAACTGGTATGGTAAATATAACAAGAAGCAGGACTTACCAGAAATCTCTCCTAAATGACTTCTCTAACACAGAAAAGTATTCCGATATTATTTCTGAGTTTATCAGTAGAGATATCCAGCATTCAGGAATTGCTAGTTCACCAGTCCACCTGCACGGTAGTCTCAAGTTTGAAAACAAACATGGAGTTCCATTTTTTGAGTTCAAGGTGAATTGCCCTGAAGACTTTTTAGTGGCCAAGATGAGGAGAGTAGATAATACTTCCAATTGGGCATATACCTTTCATTCCATTGATGGTAGAAAGAAAAGCAGTGCCATTGGCTTGGGATCCCATGATTGTGACAGGGTTTCCTCAATGGTAGCACAGATGTTAGTTGCCTCTAACTTATGTTCAGAATTTAAAGATGGAGCCTTTGACAACTCTATGGTGACAGAATTTGTGTTGTATGATCTTGCAAACTCAAGACCAAGCGCTTCACTTCAAAAGGATTCTCCCTGTGACCAAGATTCTAAAACCTTGAAACCTTCCCATGTGGGAAGAGAAACATTCGAGCTTGATGAGAAAACTCCTGCAATTAAGAACAAACTTCAAGACAAGCTTTTATTTGGCAGTGTCGATTTCAATGATTCAAAGTCTTATCCTTTGTTGTGCTCAGAATTGCGTCAAAATCTTGAAATTGCAGCCATCGTTTTGCAAATTCCATTTCACAAGAGAGAGAGTTTCAGACACACGAGAAAGAGTAGAGGTGCTAGAGAGCATCGCAACCGAAGTGATCATTCTGAGATAGAACAGAGAAGAAAAGGCCTTCATGAAAGCAGAGGCCCGGAACAGGTGAAGGTGGTCATTCCAAAGGGCAACCATGGTCTACCGATTGATGAAAACCAGGGTCCCTCACGTTTGCTTGATCGGTGGAGACATGGTGGAGGTTGTGACTGCGGTGGGTGGGACATGGCCTGTCCGCTTGTCCTTTTAGGCAACCCTGGTGTTCAATTTTCTGAAGACCGCTCTCTCATGGAGAATTATCAAACACTCGAACTCTTTGTTCAGGTAATGCTGGGTTTCCATATCACTTGTTTCTTGAATGGGGTTTCATAGCTAATTATATTCTCTTGTTATAAGGAACTTGTTTGTGAATAATTTACTGTGGAAAGTTAATCCAGGGCAAAGATCACCTGGGCAATTAAATTCGATTGGGGTTAATAAAGATCCATCTTATAACAAGCACCCATTTGGAGCAATTCTCTAGTTCTATTGTTTTAGGTGAAAAATGAGCGAAAAACTAATGTCGTATGCATCTAGTAATCTACCCAAATCTTTTCAATAGCTTTGTATCTTTTCATTGGAGCTCACTTGATTTTCGTCAATGTTGCAGTTTTAACATGCTTTATTGAATATTGAGATTGCCATTGCCTTTGCCTTTTCTGGTGCTTACCCGAGTTTTTGGTGCATTTACGTAGGGAGCAAAAGAGAGTTGTCCTACTTTTAGCATGAGAGTAGTTGAAGAAGGGCAGTATGCTGTTGATTTTCATGCACAATTATCCACAGTACAAGCATTTGCCATTTGTGTTGCTATTTTACATGGCACCGGTAACTTCCATGGAGCGGGGAGGCAGAAGAAACAAGAGTTGTCGCAATGTAGTTCAATGAAAGTACTTAAAGATGAGGACGGAGGGGAATTTTTGATAGATTCAGTTACTAGAGAGGACAAGACAGCGTCAAAGTCTCCGAAATCAAATCTTCGATCCTACGTGCTAAACCCACCCTTTTCACCTGTCGCCCGAGTATGAAGCATAAAGGGGACTCTTGAGCTATGATGCTCGGATTCTTGGGGCAAATGGGGGGAAAGAAAAGGGACGAATTTGTATCGGATGCATGTTCGATAAATACATGTATGTACTTGTATTTTTTTTGTCTAATATATTTTTTAAAATTTTTTTTAATACTTCGACGTAGCTCCATAGTTTTGAAAGGGAAAAAAAAACGAAAACGAAAAAGAAAACGCTAAAGATCTAGGCTTTAGAGGGTAGAGAAGATTAAGAAAATGGGTTCTGCTTCTGGCAACGTGAAAACCTAGAAGGGATATCCATAGAAGATTAATTAAATGGGCTCTGCTTCTTTTTTTTTTGAGTGCAACGAGAAGATTTTATTGAACAAAACACTCAAGGATACAACTCAAAAAGCAAGAAAACAGGAAAAAAAACAAGAAAACAACAGCGGCAAAAACGTCAAAAGCTTCACAAGGTGGCTAGAGCCTTAAGTCGTACATTGGTCCTGGCTGTGTGTTCGCTCAACGAAAGAACTTCATTGACTAGCCTATGTGCTGGCGTATCTTCCTCACAAAACAATCTTCTGTTTCTTGCTTCCCAGAGCTTCCAACAAAGCAGCCCAAACGTGATGCACCAATTCGAGTTTGAGTTAACGGGTTTTAGGTGGGCTTCCATCCAGTGGTTAAAAGGCCCTCCAAAGAATTGGGGGTGGAACTGGGGGGGAACTATAAGCTTCCAACTATCTTGGGCTAACGGGCATCGTCTTAAAACGTGGTCTAGATCTTCTATTTCATTTTTGCAGACTTCACAAGCTGGATTAAGGGTCATATGGCGCCGAAGACGCTCTCCGTTAGTGAGTAATCTGTTGTTCAAGGCAAGCCAAAGGAAAGTTCTTACACGTTGCGCCCCGGGCCATTTCCAAGCTAGTCTCCAGCGTGAGTCCTTTTCGTTCCAATCTTGTTCAGCAAGAAGTCTATACGCGGATTGGACCGTAAATCTCCCATGGCCTGTTAAATGCCATATGCTCTTGTCAGTATCTCTGTTGTCAGACGGCGGCTCAGTTCCAGCTATTTGCATTAAGGATTCCTCTGGTAATATTTTGTCAAAAAGATTCCAGTTCCAATCACCACCCTCTGTTACAAAAGCTCTCACTGGCTTCTGAAGTTCACCCTCTTCGACAGGAGCGGTCGTTAGATTCTTGAGTGGACCACATCAAAGCGTAAGGGCATCTCCTCTCCTCCCCCCCACCCCCCCCCAAAAAAAAAAAAAGGCCTGAAAAGGGATGCCACTCGTTAAACGTTGGAGGGCAAAAACATTGAGATATCGCCGTTGCCGGGGATCGAACCCGGGTCACCCGCGTGACAGGCGGGAATACTTACCACTATACTACAACGACCTTGTTGACATTGTCTTCCAACAATAAAGTCTCATCCATAAATTTGTTCGCATTTTGCAAGAATCTCAGACCTGCCACACCTGGCATAAAGCGATATTCTCTATGCTGCATCGGTTGGTCTCAAAATATGGTCAACGACGCAGCCATAATGTAGAAATCATTGGTGGGATTTCTGACGGGGTGTCAGTTTTTGTTTGCCCTTATGAACCCGAGGTCTTGGTTTCCTTGCTCAATTAGTCCCAGAAATATACAACTCCATCTCTTATTATAAAATCTTTTTAACTAAATTGTACAGTTTAAAAAATTTGTTAAAATTAGTTAAAAATAATTAATATGTAACAAATGCAATTTTTTTAAATATACTCTTATATATAAATAAGTAGATGTGAGAGAGTAATAGTGAGATAAATAAAAAAAGAGAATGTATTAAATACATTAAACTAGAGGTAAAATAGGTAATTATGCATTAAATATTCCGAAAAATTCAAACAAAATCTTATAAAAAGAGACAAATCTATTTAAAAATTAGATCTTATAATTAGGGATTAAGGATAGAGGAGTATAATTATCAGATTAACTTGCCCCAACCCTTAAAGGTGGGGGGAAAAAAAGCATGTAAAAAAAGTAAGAAAACAGAACTTGATGCTTAAAATGGTTTTGATTTATTTAAGAGTTTAGTATAACTTATGAATCTATTTAAAATAAAAAATGCGTTCAAATCAACTACAAAATGCACATTTGGATCCTACTCCATGCCATATAATGTGCTTGCCTGAAAGTACAGGTTTTTCATATCCACGAAGCTGGAGCTCCTGATACTTTCTTGTATTTTTTCCTTTTCCTAAGTGAAAAAGCTATTCCGTCAAATCATAGTCCACGTGGGAAAGGAAAGAAAAGTAGAATTAAGCTAATCCACATTAGCAAAATCATCAGCTAATAACCCACTGCAACCAAGTGAGGCTTCCCTCGTAACAATGAAGTTACCCTGCGTTCAGCCTCACGGGCCAACCAATCTGTACAAAAAATATACTACTCTTCCGGTTCTTAATATAGGATTAAATTATTGAGTTGGTTTTGGTCCTAAATATAAGACCCATTTCTCATATTTATTAATTTTTTCTAAATTATCCCTATATATATTCTATCAATCATAATCAAGTAGAAGAGGGAGATGGGTTATTAAGAAAAATGATTATGGTGTTTTAAGAAAAATGTGTCACTTTTCTTATAATTAACTAATTTATCTAACTTTCTTAATCTAATCAAATTAGTTAAATAGATCTTATATTAAGGACAGAAAGAGTACTATAATTATCTAATATAAACTTTTCTTGCTCTCTCTTTTCCCCCCGGATCTCATTGAAATGAATGAACATAGATAGGGCAATCGTGGCTATTCGCATACAAAGGAGATTTCTTTAAAATCAAATGTTTTTATATCATGAATTTGAAGTATTCCGTGAAAGAATGTTTCCTTTTTCATTTTTTTTAATAGAAAGGTGCCAAGGCATTTGAGCTAGACAGAAATCAAAGATTACAAGACATAAGCATGGGGCTTGTTAACCATGTCAGCAAACAAAACATTCCCGCACTCAGTATTATTCAGAAACCAATGTAAAATCAGCAACCATCTCATGAACCTAACGAGCTGGCTTGTTAGTACACATGTTAGCCTCTCTAATTACATCCTTATACGCAACAAACCAGTCACACATCAGTAAATCTCTCATTTCATCAATAATGCTGATCAGAGAATGGCTCCTGAGTGTTTCTTTACTATAAAATAACATCAGCTGAGGCGTGCTTGGTCTCAGTAGTATGATATCAAGGGACAGGCATACGGAGAATGCTGCAATGAAGAACCAATGCACACTGGTGATTAATTATCCATGTACGCTTTTGATGTTAGATTATTTCCCTCTTTAGCTAAGATCTAAATAAGTCATCATCCTTTTGAATAGAGCAGCCAGCAGATCGACGAGCCACTTTGGTTTATGAACCATCTTGCTGATCTTGAGAGCGGGTCTGGCATACTTCCCACACAAGCCCTTTACGTGTCAAGAATGGCAATTTTCAATTCCTGCTGATGCATGACGCTTGAGGAACTGTTAACTTGGTATTTTCTGTCATCTCGATTCTTGTTTTCCAAAGTAGAGGGAAGCTACGCTTCCAAAGAAAATAGACTCTTGAAAAATTCATATGAAGCAAAGAACAGAGATCCTTGAGACATGTATATAATTAACCTTGGAGTCAATCCCCTTCAGGCAACCAAGAAAATACAAAATGAGTCAATCGCTTGATAATAGGCATCCTGAAGCTTATTAAGAAAGTCATCTTCTAATTCGAACTCGAATAGAGCTCCTATGACAACATATGACGCCCACTACTGTTCTTTATAACAAATGTTTTCTACCAATATTAATTACAATGAATAGACTCAGCAGAAAATACCTGTATAGTCCCCTCACACCTTCATTATTTCCTATTTTGCAAAGGGCGTGAAACACACTATGATACTGATTTACAGATCCAGGAATCTGCAGCATACTCGCGTCAGATGCATAAAAGGATAAAGACGTTAGTTTTTAGAGTAACATGGCAGTAAAACATCTATGCAGGACGATTAACATAAAGCAGACCCTGGCTAGCTTCATTTTCACCTCATCAATTAACATATAGAACTAATAATCCAAGAAAGAAACATGAAGAACTAGAAGACTAGGCATTTAATGCAAATGTAATTCTGCAACCTCAATAACAGATATTCATAATTAGCTTCTTATGTTCCATCCTAGCTTCCTGAACAGATTACAGTGTTTTCTTTCACCCTAGGTTGATGGCTGCACCAGATCTATAAATCAAGAGCCTCATTAGCCATATAATGCGCTACAGCATACTCATTAAGCAGATATAGGAATTCATACAACGGAAGGTTTTCTCTTTTTTCTTTTTTAAATTACAAACCTGTGTCTGTAATCTTGTCTTGATAACATCAAAAGGGGTGGTGACAAAAGCAGCAGTGGATCCAGCTAATCCTCCACAGAGTAACTGTAAAAGTTGTAGAGTCAACATTTGCATAATCAACAAGCTAACATTCCATCAATTGATCATGGTTAATTAACGTTTGTTAATTTACATGTGCTTCATCTAATCTATCTTCTCAGCTTGGAAATGAAGCATTCAATGAAGTTAGAAAATAATTCTTTACAAGTTCAGGACAAAGCTAGAATCACATTTGTTTGCCACTTTTAAGTACTTTTTTTTTTTTGGGGGGGGGTGAGTAGGGGGCTCCAGATCCGTCATACAAGGGGCAAGGAATGAAATAATGAAGACAAGCTTATCCTTTGTATTCTACGAAAAACAAACACTGCCAAAAGGAGTTGGTTGGGGGCAATAACATAGGAAAAATTATAAATTAAAAAATAAAACTGTAGAGAGAACAAGGAATCTAGACAAACTTACAGTCTGAAATGTGTTAGGCCTTACACTCGACGGCAAAGATGACATAACTTGCTTCAACCTTTCATATACGTAAAACTGCAAACGGTCACACACGATGTCCATAAAAAATTAGTTTCCGAAGAACAGAGATCAGCACTCATAGAAGAACAATTTCATATTTGAGGTTAAACTAATAACTATCATAAGGAGCTGAATGTGTGCCCATGTTATGACCTGAAAATTGACAGCAGTCAAAAATAGAAAACTAATAAATCTCCGAGCACAAGGATATTTGGGGCATGTACTATTTAGCAAGGGCATTAGGGTTATTTCCCATTCACATTTTCATTTCTTTTCCCTTCTTATACCTATCACTTTTGCATGCCAAACATAGCCTAAATTCATAACACAGTCTTCCACCTTTGGATGTACAGGAAACCTATGGTTATATCATATCAGCTGCTGGAAGAAGCATTCACCAACCTTGACGATTGAATGTGGGACATTCCGGCAAAGTACAGCTCCCCAGCCAGCGTATAATGAATAAAAACCACCCTTACTGATAATTTCAACCATTGCAAGCCTGCAACCATGAATTCATGTGATGTATAGTAGTGTAAAATTACGACAATCATCAGGTTCCTGCATGGGCCATGAGAAAAATATTCAACTGCGAAAGTGAAGGTTTTCTATCACAGATCACTGATCAGAATCACTCAATATTATGTCAAGATTTCAGGCAAGCAGAAAGGAATACTAAAATTTACGAGATGTTCAGCGATGGCAAACGTTTAATTCCATTGGTTGAATAGAACCACTAAGAATCGCATCATGAACATCACATACTTGCAAGCACTCATTGAACTGTACAGCTAATACAGACGATGCTAGGAATTCAGCATACCAGCAGTTGCGATAATGAGACCCAACCTGCATCTGCTGCTTTATTCGTTCGCTTGGAGTGAAAATAGAAGAGGTGGCAATGCTTGCACAACCACCCGCCACACAGTGGGCAAAAGAATAATACTCCTGCACATAAATATCATTGAAATCTCATTATCACTAATATGTTGGCATCCATGTTTAACTTTCAGGCTTTTCTCCCCTAGATTGCACCCTATCCAGATATAAAGAAATTAGAGAATAGATCAACACATTACACAAACCAGAAAGAAGAACCAACACATAAGTGACACTACTCATTTGACTTGAGACACAAACAGAGAAGATACCTTTGGGAGATAAGGAAGCAAAGCTGCTTTAACTGATTCATAGGTGAAAGTATACACTGCAGAAATTGGAGCTGAGCATGCAATGCTTGTAGTAATTCCACGATAAAGTCCAGGCAAACCTGACATCAGTCCATGTCACTCTAAGAACAAGCAATCTAATGAAGAACTTAATTTAAAAGAGCAAGTTTTCTAAATGATGCAAGGAAAATAAGCTACGTAGAATTCAAGCAAGCATTTCCCTTCAAATAACCCACCTCTATCTGAAACAATTGATTTGCCAATGTAAAAAATGGACTTCTTTTCAGCACAGCATGACTGAATGACTGTCTTAACAGTGTCAACAGGATGTAGACAAAGGCTGACACATACGCCAGCCAAAGCCCCAGAAAAAGCATGTTCGTGCTTGGCAAGGGATTGATAAGGTTTCTCTTTTGCTGAGACCTCAATTTTGGATTCGTTGTCAGTTACGGTACCTGCGCGGTATGTTTCTTTGGTATTTAACAATTCCTTATCATCAATCCCAAGTTCGCACCCCATAGATGCACTATCACTTATAGCTAATGAATCGGTATGATAATCTGAATACATACTAGGAAACAGAGTCTGAGTAACACCAACAGCTGCTGTATTCTCATGAACAGCTTCAAGAAAGTAGTCTGCAGACAGAGATGTAAATTTTCTCCCATTCAGCATTCCATCACTAGATGATGATAGATCATCAGATATGGTCATATCAGGGCTGCACTGACCATTCCCATTAGCAAATGCAGGGTTGCTTGCATCTATTGAAGTGCAGCCCTCAGCCACTGGAGCAGCAGTTTTTATGTCCTCAGGCTCAGCAACATCGACAGGATACTTTAGCACTTTAGAAGCATTCTTACTCATACACCAATATATACTTCCCAATTTAAATGATATTTCCTCACTCACAATATCCTTTGCTTTCCGAGGCTCATTTGAATTGTTTGTAGAGCTCGGCAAAATTTTCTTAAATAAAGAATGAACATAATCTTGACTTCCATTATAAGATTCTAGCGCAACTATTTTCTGCATCACCTTAGGGAAATTCATGTGTGCTGGCATAGAGGATGAAACAAGGCTAGCGTCCCTCATAGTAACAGCACTGTAATTAGTATCATTTGAACTATATGCCCTTTCAATTTTGTCCTCGCCATAGTTAATCAGAACTTTTCCTTTCCAGAAACATATATCATCTTGATTTACAATTTCCTTCGAGCCGACACATGAAAGTGATTGACTTGCAGAATCCCATATATGTCCTATAGCAGAGATGAACTGAGCCATGCCTAGTATCTCTGGGGACTTAAGGTCAGGATTTTTGTGGCCCTGCTTAGCCTTATCACTGGAAAGAGAGGGTTTATGATTTACACAAGGAAGATCAGCTTCAAAGGATGGAAACCTGTGTTGGTTTCTATTATATTTGATTGAATGCTGATTACTTTTGTGTGAACTATTGTGTTTTGACATATTCTCAAATCTTTTGTTATCTCCTTGAAGCAGGGATCCTGACAAGATCTTGATACAAAAGGCCACTGCCACATGCAACAAATTGCATTGTGAATTGGAAACTAACCAAATACTTAAAACTATAGAATTATCCGTTATTCAACTAAAAGGAAGAAAGCATGAAGACCAGTGGCGTCTGATGATAAAAGAAAAGTATACATCAAAATCAATCATGTTTGGCAACAAGATGGCAACAATGCAATTCAATTGACAAGCAAAATACAGTACCACAAAGATGTCACCTCAGACAAATGCTTCACTGCTACAGAAATATTAAATTTTCTATGTCAAATTAGATTTGAAGGAGCATTAAACAAGAGTACAGTAAATTACATCAAGACTCAAGAGTGATACATGCTATCATAGTCTTGTATCGTCCTATATGTAGAAAAAGAGGTATCCTATAACTCATGGTTAATTAGATTGGTATTTGGACTGAAGGGCATTTTTGTTCCCCCCATTAGATCAATCAACCAAGAGTCAGTCTGAAACAACAGCCACCTGATCATTGTCTATATTACTCATTACATAATCAAGCATGATTTATATATTTGAAAACAGAAAAATGCACAAATTCAGTATATAGCGGTATCTACCTGTCTAATTCTTCCGATCAATGTCATAAGGGAATTAAGGAAATGGAAACCATATCAAATTTCCCTATACAATGGGAACAGATCACGTTATGTGAATGAGGTTCCCTGCATTAAAAACAAGACCAAAGTATGTCACGAGTGGTCCCAAGCAACTTCTTGATCTACTGACTTAATACAGCCACTCTAAGATGAAAAACCATTGCAACCCACTTTATCCAAAAATACGGAGGCTGTGCAACATTACCAAATATGACAGCTTTCATCTGCCAAAGTCAGTGGGAGAAACAGAAATAGAACAGTAACCCCTAAATTTCAATTTTTCAAAGTCTACATCTAGCACGTCTTCCTGATTACGACTTTCAAGCTAAGATTTTTTTATTAAATCCCAGTCTACCAATCAGCAACAGGAAAGCACGAGTCTTCTATAAGACATAAAGAATCGTCCGAATTGCTGCTAATTAAGAAAAAGGACTTGGTGAGTAAAATGGCAACTATCTGCAAAAGAAATTGACGATATCTCATTTTCATTATGTTATACTTTCGAGGGAAAGTGCAACTAGAGCAACAAGCTCCAACGTCGAAACCTTATTTAAAGGCATTCCAGTTACCCTTGAACTACAACAGAAACTGATAAAAAGGGAGATGGCAACGGGAGCTTATTGCGAGCATACAGGCGAACAAGAAATAATTTAGAGAAGTGAAACCTCGTTGTGAACGATAGTTGAGCAGTCATAAGGAGCACCTCTTTGGTTCTGAAACTCATTTTCCCCCAGTGAACTATTCAGTTTGGGATAGAGAGGATTTAAGTGAAAAGGGCGGGGTTACTCCAACTTGCAACCCGGAAAAGAAAAATTAAAAACAGCGCTCTGTCGTTCATTTTCCCTGCGGTAATCGGCAAAG
>NW_021636797.1:0-43255 GCF_004799145.2 Neltuma alba
CCAGCAGTAATTGTCCCCTCTCCCAACGAGAGCGCTTTCCGGATTCGCGCGCTCCAGGATTCAAACACGTGTTCTTATCCTACAAAGGACGAGTCCACTTACCACCTCGCCCCACTGCTCGTTGATGGTATTTATTCAATATCGTGCTGCCCTTGTCAGGTAAAATTTTTTTTTTCTAAGACGGAAAATCAAGCATTTTTTTAATGCTAGCCGATTTTCGAAAATCATATCAAGTTATCCTGCATTTCCTCCAATAAAACTAAACTAACACAAATTCCATATGTGCCCAAAAAAAAAAAACTGATTCTACTCTCCATTAAAGCTAAAGGAAATCAGAAACCTACATACATTAATCAAACAAGTAAAAGTCTGAAGAAAATTAAGTACAAAAAAGATGAGAAATCTTGAACTCCGATCCAAAGTCTAAACTCTTACCCTCTATTAATGAAACTCGCAAAAACAACCCCAAAAAACCAAACTCAGTTTAGAAGACCCCCAGCCGCAAATCTTTAGTAGCTTGAACCTAGGGGTTATACACTCCTTAGACATATAACCTCCCAAGTTTCTCAATGGCACTCATCGGAATATGCTGCTAGGGGAATTTCACATGCCGGTGTCAGATGAAATTGAACCTTCTAAAAAGCCTCCAGAGTGAGAAAAAGAACGACAAAAATAAGCAGGGTTCAGCCACTTAACTGACTGACAACTTCCTCTCTTCCCATCTATTCCCTCATGTCACTCTATTATATCTCTCTTATCTTAGAGACACTTCACAAACTTACAACTTGAGAAAATCCCAATACTGCCGAAGCCGAAAGCCAAAACACAAAGGTGGTCAGGTAGTTATGCAGAAAGAGAGCAATTTACAGAGAAGAGTGGGATGTGAAGAAGTTGAAGTCATGGTGGTGGAAATTGAGCTGCTTTAGCCATGAATCTGCAGCACTGTACATATAGGCTAGCCTTTCATGATCAGATGATGAATTTGGGTTCAGCCACAGATCACCCTGCATTTTGTAAGTGGCTAGTCCGAAGGGAGGCATTGATATAAAGCCCGAGCTATTTTTCTTGCATTTCTCTCCTCCAACACTTTCCATGTTTTCCAAGCATAGGTCTTTCCCATTGTTGATGTTATCATATTCCATTGCACAATCTGCAGATCCACAAGAAACTATGCTCAGAACTCGAGTCCACAGACCATGCCCAAGTATAATAGTCCAGCAGCAACGATTATGAAAAGACAAATAACTGCATTCAGATTAGATACCTTCGAAAGATGATGACAATGTATGGAAAGTGAGGAAGCATGCTGCCAAATCCTTTTCGTTTTTCTGACTTGGTATGGAATAAATAGGGTACCTTAAAATGATAACAAATCAATATAACAAGTTCAGAAAGTAATAAAAAAAAACTACAAGTCCAATAAGAATAATCTAATTTATATATTATAGAGAAACCAAAGAGAAAGTAGAAGTTGAGAGAGAGAAGATTCTTCTCCCTAACTCGAATTCTAAATCATATAGAAACTAATAATGTGGTATATCTTGTCTTAGAATTTAGAAATCACAATGCAAATCAATTTAATCTTAGTTAAATTTAAGACAATGACATTAGAGAGATAGTTCAAAGCAGCCACTTAATATCAACTATATTAGCTATGTTGAGATGTCAGAATGCAATAATCTGACGAATGGTAATTATAATGTCAATGAAACAGAAGCGAGTTTTATTCTAAGCGCTAGCTATCCATTAGTAAAACAAAATCGTTTAATCATCAGTATTACAATAAAAAATTGTTCATCGTGGATGTTAAAAGGTGACAAGAACAATAAGTCATTCTCACCAAGCAATTGCCATCCAACTAGCAGGAGAAAGATCCACATTCTTCAATGTCATTAATGCTGGATAATTTCTTGCCAATTCAGTTATCTGAAACGAGAGATCATCAGTAATGTGTTTGGTGAATCTATGATGCAAATAAATTCTTCTGTCTCCCACTAAAAAGGGGCTAATAATACAAAGTGAAAAAGACTACCTTGTCCATAAGCGGGACCCTCCAGTAAGGAGGAGACATCTCAGCATACTGTAAGTAAAGGTAACCAAGCCTATCTCTTGGCCATGAACCCTCATGATCACAACTGGAATCCTCAGAAATGGCATCCCATGATTTGCTAGAGTTGTTACTTAACGACCGAGAAATGTTATCACTACCACTATCATCACTCCATGAATCACTTTCAAATTCCACAATCTCATTCTCCTCTCTCCGGATCCTAGAAAAACAGAAGAAAGCTTACTTCACATTATTGCCACAGTTAGGATAAACATACATTTACTCTTTTTGTCATGAATTATATTTTTGTCACGCACATTTCAACTCAACTTTAAACCAGTAAATAGAGGTGCACGAATAGCTTCCATATAATCTCTCAAGAAATTTTTGACACACCTAGAAGGTGCAACAGATTTGTCACTGTAGATTTGGATGGCCGAAAGATACGGGACATAGTATTGCATCACAGTTTCGCCATTTTCCAGGACAACAGGGATGCCAGCACCATACGCACTCCATTCATTAAACCACTCCCAGAGATCTTTCAGTGAGAAGTATTCAGTTGTGTCCTTGCCAAGAGGTTGCCACAGGGTATTTATGTCATTTAACCAACTCTGCAATACATATGGTAAACAAAAAACAAATTGAGGAAACAAATCAGCCAGTCATCAGCCACCTACTGCGATCTATTTATGTCATATCAAAGCTAAAAATAGCAAAAATGAGAAAAATAGTCTCGCTGGATAACACATGCTTTATACGTGGCTAGAGACAAAACAAGTTTATCACTACAGAACCGATGTCACAATAATAGCCGTCCAAGAAATCACTTGTTTAGAATTACGACTGATTCTGTGTGCTTCAATTCAGGAGAGAGCTTCATTTTACAGGCGTGCGTGTCTGTAACTCTATGGGTTCCGTAAATTGCAAGAGTCAATGCTAAGAGATGAGTCAAAGTTAGAAGCAGATGCTAATTAGGTCATGAACAGCTGTAAGCACGATTAAGCACAAGTTGTAAAACCATTTGCTCACTTTCTAGATGTACACAGACAAAATAGTCCCATTGAACTGTGAAACTTAGAACGAGCAACGGAGAAATTTCCCAACCTTTTTCAGATAATTAATATATCTTTGAAAAGAAAGTAAGTTTAGCAAGATAGAACCAATCCATATAAAGTAAAAGGACCAGGTTAATCATAATGAAACAAACTGCATATCGCCCCTTTTCTTTGTAGAACTTGCATTTCACACACACGTACACACAAA
This sequence comes from Neltuma alba, assembly GCF_004799145.2. Classification (NCBI taxonomy): domain Eukaryota; kingdom Viridiplantae; phylum Streptophyta; class Magnoliopsida; order Fabales; family Fabaceae; genus Neltuma; species Neltuma alba. Next base: position 3,317 of record NW_021636797.1, read on the forward strand.
CACATTTTATGATAATCAATTCGGCTAAGCATCTTTTATATAGAATAATAGCTAAAACTAGAATGACCCCCAGAAATGTATTGAAATGTTTACAACTTGTGAACAGGACAGTTGACAACTCTTACAGACTTTTTTTTTTTTTTTTTTCAAATGCATATATGATATGATTTACAGTTAGAAATCCCATGTAAAAATGTTTACAATAAAGCCCCGTGCATTGCACAGAACCCAACAGAGGAAGCCACAATGTAACACTGTTCAGTAAATAGTACTGTTTTCTCTAAGTTACAATATATATAATGATTATTGATGATAATGATAATCTCAATATGATTCTAAAGACAAAAAAAAAAAAATACAAAGACTTTCACTGAGTTTCATTGAAAATTACTTAGACATCTCATTTATTTTCAAAACTTTCGACGAAACGAGAATAAATGATACAGAACTCCTTTATTATCAGGGAGTAACAAATGTCTGTCTATATTTTAGAAATAAAAGAAAGGCATGTAAAACTCAACTCTGTTTTAGGAGGGTCTTCAACATGACTCAATGGAGGCTTACATTGATTCTTAAAATAGAAAAAAGTTACGGAATTTCTACAAAATTAAGGGGAGATAATGAGAATTTCAGACTAGTTTTGACATTCAAAGTCTCTTTTTCAAGCGTAATTTTCCTCTTTATATACCAAACTTTTGCACAAAACACTCATAATCATAACTAGTAAACAGATTGTGCACACAGACAGGCTAACCAATTCCTCTTTCCACATCATAAATGAGAAAGAAGGAGCCGAAGAAACACGTGGCACTTATCTCTTCAAAGCTATTATGAAGTTATCTTCAGATTAGGCGATTGCCCTGACCCACAATGCTAAAGAATCAAAATGATTGTTATGAAATCAAATCGAAATGTCATAAAACGTCCACAGAGAATCACTTTTGACTAAGTAAAAACTTTCTATGCTTTAACAAAAACCCTCCAGACTGTTCTCAAATCTGGAAAACACAATGTGTTGTTTTCCATTTTTTAATCCCTTCAGCTTTCACTTTAAGAAACCATGTGATTGAGAATGACCAGATGATCTTTAAAATTGTTTTACAGAACAAGCGCGTAATTTAAGAATAATATCACATTAATTATTTCTTTATTTTGAGCTTATCCGCGTGAGATCTTTTTACCATATATGTAGGCCAACGGAAGACAAATCAACGGCATCTACAGGAATATTCCCGATCTAGAGGGCCAGAGAGGGGCCAGAAAAGGACAAAGTTTATAAATTGTACAAAGGTAAAGGTTCACAAATTACTCCCTCCGTTCTTTATTATAAGAGACGAATAACTGAATTACGTTAATCAAAAAAGCAGTTAAAAGCAGTTAAGAACAATCAATGTGTAAAAAATATAATTTTTTTCTAAAAATACCCTCATTAATAAGGAGAGAGAGTATGAGAGAACAATTAAATTATTGAAAGAAAGAGAAGTGAGAGGGAGAGAGTGTGTGAATTGGAGACAATAAATATGGGTAAAATAGGAAATCAACACAAAAAAGTAGAGACAACTTTTAAGTGTCTCTTATATATAGGAACATGTCATAAACACCAAATGTCTCTTATAATAAAGAACGGAGGGAGTACTAAATTAGGGCCCGTAATACGACTTCGTTTCACGCAGGTCCACTACACATTATCCCATGTGTGCGGATTATTGGATATTTCCTCCGATGTCAGTAAAGTCTAAGAAACAGCCCAAGCCAAAGGATAAGTGCAAACATATGCATCCACCTACCACGTGTGTCCATTGATTATATTATTAGGGAAAGATACTTATATTTATATACTACAAACAAATTATAAATTGAAATTTATTTTTATTTTTATTTTTAAAAATACTATTCCGATCCTTAATATAAGATCTTGTTCAATTTTTATTTTGGTTCTAAATATAAAGAACTAATCCATTTTGTCTCTTATACTTTTTTTTTTTTAAGATAGTCTTTCTAACAATAGTAGTTCTAGTCAATACACTTGATTAGTAAGGATATTTTAAGAAAAACACCACATATTTATTACAAATAACTAATTTAACTTATTTTTTTAATCCCCTTAAATTAATCAACTAACTCTTATAATTAGAATTGAAAGTAGTACTTAACTTTTTATTTTAAATTTATGCAATTTAAATTTTGAAGCATAAATTTTCGCCGAAAAGAATGACTATCCCAATCCAAAATTAACTTAAGAATCTTAATAAATGATTTTCTTTGGCCTGACAGTAACTGATTCTATATTAAATTAAATATTAAACATAATCGTGAAAAACATGATTCCTTATTACTAGTGTCATTAGTGCTGATGTTAAATTAAGTAAAACAACAATCTGTCAAATATCCAAAAGATTATACGGATCAATCAATAAATATGAGAGCCGTAAAATAGCATCTATTTTGTCATCAATTTTATTCCAAAATCTAAAAACACGAAACAATAAAGTCTCTTAGAGAGAAGATCTTATCCCCACAAAATCTGAAAAACATTTCTGCACTCAATAATATAAGAAAATTATTATTAAAACTATATTATTAATTATTAAATAAAATAGTAATCTCTCATTCTTATAAATTACAATTACAATCATATCTCCCCAATTCCGAAGCTGTAATTAAAACAAGATTCTACTCTCTAGTTTTCTATCCTCATTTACTCTCCATCGCGATAAAACCCCCCCCCCCCAAAAAAAAGTATTTTCTTTTTCAAAAAATTTCACTCTTTTCTCTCCCGGACGTGTTTGCCCCCAAAAAAAAAAAAAAAAACGAGCAGTTTGACGAAGAACGAGAGGGAAGAAGGAGAAAGAAAAAATTACCTGAAAATAAAGAAATCGGAGGGTGAAAGGAGAGGGAAAATACCTGAGGAAGAATTCTGGAAGCAACCGTGGGAGTGACACAACGAAGAAAGCGTTCCAGATTGGAGAGAGAACTACCAGAACAGCAAACAGAGTCAGGCGACGAGAAAGGAGACGACATAATCGATCTGAGAAAATAGCAGAAATTTCTAGCAGTCACGGAGCCGATCGCTTGAACTTGAATATCGGAACTTTCGAAGGAGTCTTTGCGAGAGATATATGAGGATAGGCGATGCTCACAGGCATTGATTACGGAAATGTGAAATGAGGACTCAATTCGGCAAATTGATGAAGTTTCCCCTTCAGCAGTAGTTTCCGAAAGAGGATACTCCAATCCAAAACAGAATGAAAAGAAATTTAAAAAAGAAATAGGAAAAACCCCCTCACTTTCCTTTTGGAGAGAGATTGCCGCTCATTACAGCGTTGTTTTCCAAAAGAAGATCGTGCTGAGCTTGAAGAAGAGTGAAGAAAGGGAAGGGAAGGGAAGCGGGGGAGAAGAGAAGAGGGAAAGAAAGAGAGGGAAAACGAAACGCTTTGTAGTTTATGTTTCAGGAGAAGGGAGAGAGAGAGGAGAGAGTCAGTTGATGGAGTAAATGCAGGAGTGAATGAAACGGAGTTTGGGGGGAGAGGGAGAGGGAAGCGGGGATGGGTGGGCGTTGTGTGACGTTAGGAGGCGAGGCCGGGCGGGGCGACGGTGTGAGGGGGCTCGCTTCGCCGCGTGTTATAGATGGGTGAGTGTGAGTGTTCGCACGTTTGGCTTTGTTTGCTTGTTCTGGGTCATTCTCCTCTCCTCGCCTTTGCCTTTGGATGTTTTGGTTCCAATGTCACCCACGTGGCCTTTACATGATACGTTCCTCTCTCTCCCTCTCTCTCTTTCCGTGTCTTGAAATATATGCTGCGTATAAGTCCAAAAGAAATACTAGTAGTATTTTTCTTTTATAACTTTTATATAATTTCATGGACAATATTACCCTTCATAATTTGTTGATATTAAAAAAATATTTAAATTATTTATTTATAATAAATTGATATGGTTTTTTTAAAATACCTTTATTAATCATACACATTAATACTAACTCTCTCCTTAACACATGCAATCATTACATGGATTACTTAAATACAAAATAAATAAATATTAGAAATAAAGTGAATCAAATTAAATTCCAACTAGCTCTTATATTGAATATTAAAACCTTAATATAAAAATACTTAATTAATTTGAATAGATAAAATAAGTAAAAAAAATATTAGTTAATTATAACAAATATAAAATGATGTTATTATCATATTCTTGACACTTCAAGTAGCTCCTGTATATTGATAATCCGAGGAAATATATCATCCAACAATAATCATGATAAGTTTTTTTAGCACAAAACAATTATAATAAGTTAAGCAAGACAAGATTAGCTCAACGAGAAAATTATAGAAAATGTGTATGGCCCATCGCTAATGGCCTTATGCAATAATGGTATTAAATATTTTTTGTAGATGTTCTGTGTGAGCTTTCTGATAGATTAAAAAATCTCCATCAACCATAAAAGGACCCCCATCTTTATATATATGGTGCATAAAATTTAATTTATGCTTATAGTTATTATTTTCATATACATTTTTAAATATGACAATTCAATCTCATTTGAAAATCACTTTTTTTTTTTATAAAAGGACAATTTATTTAAAGTTAAATGTATCATTTGAAATCAATTGTTTATTTATTTAGCGATGTATTTTTATATTTCTATTTAATCCCTTTTAGAGTGTAATGAATAAAATAAAAATTATTGCTCTTTACTTTCTTTCTTTTTCCCCTTTTTAATCCTGCCGATTCCGGTCACGCGCTCCTCACGTGGACCCCGTTTTCCCTCCCCCTTTTTCTGACTTCTTTAGCCCATAATAATAGCAACCACAAAGACAAAAATGTCCTTCCTCACCACTTTTTTTTTTTTTTTGGTGTAAAACCTAAATTCACTTTTTCCGGGGGTCCCCATCCCTTCTCTTTAAAGAGCGGCTTTTTGTTTTTCTCTTGTAAGAAACGTGTTTAAAATATAGAATTTAGATTTCTAATTAGAAGAGATGGTTAAGTGTGTTTCTAGCAAAGTTCTATATTGACAAGTTGGCTTTTATTCTAATGTAGTAATGTGAAATTTAATTTCACAAAAATAAAATGAAGGCCATTATATTTTAGTCTTATTTTTTAATGATATTTTCCTCAGAGATAATGTGGAATAGCAATAAACTAAACATTTTTTTTTAATGATATCATGACTTGTGAAGAGTCCAAAAATAAGTTGGTACTTTGTTATAATTTTTTGAATAATTATAAATTTTATATTATGTGTTAATTCATTGATGATGTTAATGTTGATTTTTTTTGTTGGAATAGATATTTCAAATACAAATAATTTTCTTGAGTTTCAAAAATGAAAACAATATCTAGTTAATGTCCCAAATTGCTATATTAATATTAAGCTCCAACGATCTTATATAGAGATAAGGAAAATTAATTTAGATATATAATTACTCATAACAGCACAGGCATTCAAACAATGTAATTATGAGGATATTAACTTTTATCATGACTTTATTCCCAAAAAAATTAACTCTTAATAATTCCTTATTAAGTTATTACTACATATAAAAATTAAAAAAATACATATGTGTGAACCATTTCATCAATGAATCAATACATATTGGATAGTGCAATTCTGGGCAATAAATGCATCTATTGTAATTTTCATAAGAAAAATATGAAAAATGGATAGTGCAATTACGGACAATAAAAATGAAAATTTTATATGAAAAAAATTTAAGTACTTATTGAATGATAGTGCAATATTAACTAACTGGGCAGTTGTCAAAGATGGCTGGATTGGGCAAGAAAGACTCTATTATTTTTAAACAAAGGGTTCAAACTTCATATATTAAAAAAATTACATTCGAAGAGCTGTTTTTTAATCAGGCAGCACAGCTGTCGTTGACGATCCACGATGGTGAGCCTCATCCGCAAAAAACTGCACCGCCTCAGTTTTTTGCAATTAAAAATTCCCTCACTCTCTATTTTCAAACCATGTCGTTTTATGCCTCGTTGCTTCATATATACCAGTTCCAGTTTCAATAAAGTCTTATAATTAGAATAGAAAATAGTATAATATATCAATTTATTTAACAGGACAATAAAATGACGTGCGTGTATCAAATTACCATATGATTCTAAAGTCGGGACCAAATTAAGATGTCAAAGTCTAAAATCACAAAAATATAACGACAGATCAATTTGCACACTATTAGGAGGAAAAGGAAAGAGACAACATTTAATAATAATTATGAAAGTAAAACAAATTGTTAATTACCATGTCTCGGCTTTTTCCACAATAAAGATGAATAGGCCAAAATCCATTATTGATTTTAGCCAAACTTTATATAACGATGGATATCAGGTCCATATATATATATATATATAACGATGGATAAAATTCTCTCTTACACAAATATAAGAGATCGGAAAAACAGTTTTGTCATAAAATTGTTTGTCATGGTAGATCTCCTATGAAGGAATTCTTGCGGGAAAATAAAACAATTCCAAGAACAACTTTTCTTTTCATTACTTTTGTACTGTTTATATATATATATATATCCATACCGTGAAACTCTTGCAATTAGATTTAAAGGCACTATTAACAATTTATTGTGCAAGGATTTTTTTTTTTTTTCAAAACTCCTTCACAAGTTTCTTAAGCTATTAGTGTCACTTGATAAGAAATCTTAATTTTGCTTTTTAATTTTTCTATTGTTAATTTTAGGGTTATTCTAGTGTCAATTTTTATAATTTCTTAGGAACTTATGTTATTTGTCTTTTTTCTCAAAAAAATCCAACAACGTATAAAGCAAATAATGTGAAATTTGAATTAGGAGGCTCAAAATAAGATTAACATTTCAAAGACCAGCCAAAGTTTGAGTCCTGTTTCATACTCTTCTGATCCTTAATATAAGATCTATTTAACTAATTTGATTAAATTAAGAAAATTAGGTAAGTTAGTTAATTATAAGAAATATGACATGTTGTTCCTAAAACACCATAATTATCTTCCTTAATATCCTTTCTTCCTTTTCTACTTGATTATAGTTAAAGGAGATTCATAAGGGTAATTTATGAAAAATTGATAAACATGAGAAATATGTCTTATATTTATGATTAAAATCAACTCAATAATTAGGTTCTATATTAAGGACCGGGGGAGTACTAGTCATAATCCTACCAAACCAGACACTGCTCGAAATGCCAGGTTGTATTTTACTGAAATGTTTGTTTTATTATTTTCCATGACTCATGACACTTACGGTTTCTATAATTTGTATGGAAATATTGATATTAATATTAGTGATATATAAATCAAATATTAGAGAGCGGTCACACTCTGAAATGGAATCTGTCTGAATCGGGCGAGACAAGGGGTCAAAACAATGCATCATCACCTTATTGCGATTTGAAAATTACATGCATTTTGATAGTGAGACAATTACACTCAGGTCTCAAAATATTAAATTAATGATGGTTAGTTCCTATTAAAATTTTCTGAAAATAATTTGTAAATATTGACATATGGACTTGCAAATAAGAATCTAGACTGCAAATTGAGAATTATATTTAAAACATTCAAACTTCAGAATTTGCGTCAGTCTTTGATCAATATTTGTGATTCATTTTTCAAAAAATTTTTATTGAGATTATAACTGTTGTTAAATTATCATTTTCTCCTTATTTTATTGTAAGTATCAAGTGATCTAATTAAAAATAATGGCAAGTGAATATTATTATTAAAAATATATGTTTATCATATTTTAATTGATAATCCAACTGTTAAATATATATATATAAAAAAAGGATAAGTAGCACTTAAATCCTAAAAGATGAATTTAAGAACACTTGGTGGAAAATTCTTCTAAAAAAATAAATTATAAATATCAATTAGACATGATTACAAATCATCAAGAGTAACTTTTTTTCATCAAGCTTTAAGAGTAAGTCATGATAAAACTCATTTCACATACTTACTTTGTATATCACAAATCACAATTGAAAAATAGTTTTTAAAAACTCCGATTCTCATCTAAAAAAAACAGCTTTTAGATTGTATAGTTCAATCTAAATTCTGAAAAAATAAATATAATTACTAAAAAAATCTTATAATAAATCAATAATAAGTTTCAGTATAACAATAAAATCTATACTACTAACCATGATTAATATTTTTAACAATTATATTCTTTTGTTATACCACTAAGAAAATGGTGTATGGTGCTGCTCACTCGTAAAGCTTTAAACAATTTATTTTAAAAATTTATTTTTTGTGAACTTGTGATTAAATGAGTATTAATTTTGTCTCCCTATTTTTTGGGGTTTTTTTTTTGCCTGAATATATGATTAAATTAAATGAATATTAATGAACATATATTGGAAAAAAAAACAAAAATCTATTATCCACTCAATACACACACTCCTATGTACACCCTTCGATCCTCATTATAATTTATACAATCCTTTATCGAAAAAATGTTTTGTTCCTTTTATAAGACGCATGAATACAATAGTTTTAATAAATATTAAATATTTTTCTTCATATATGCCTACATCTGATAAGGGTAGGAACTAGAAGACGATAGAAATTAATATGACGTTGAATTAAATCAAATAGTATTAAAAATCAGTTGAATTTTAGGACAAATTGGATATTTTTAATTGTTTAACTAGCATTATTATTGTAAATTAGTTATGGAAAGGTCTTATATGGTCTGCGAGGGACCACTTATCCTAAGGATAACCCTCGAATGTTGACATATTGGCCTCATCTCCTTCACTATAAATATTTCGAATGTTGACATTTTGCTTCTTATCTTTGATCTTTGAAGTTTGAATACCAAAACTGCACGCAAAAATGTTAGGCATTCAATTAAGATACTATTTATACATAGCCGTCACTCGGTTTAATTTATTTACCAAACTTTTTAAAAGAAAATTTAATTTCTTGAAAAATTCATACTTTAATCAAGTGACCGCATGTAGAGTATGGCTCGTGGATGACCTTGCCCATCTTTTTCGTAGTACAAGCTGCCACATTATTTGATGCATTGTTATATGGATTCACAGTAATTCAGCCCCAAAAAAAAAAAAAAAAACTGGAAAGGGACATTATTGGCAAAGTTATGTCGGTGGTAATTGTTCAAGCAAGTGTAAGGGCCTAAGTGCATTGAAGAAGATGGTCTGTCGATTGTTACCTGCAAAAAAAAAAAAAAAGTAACTTTTTACGTTTTATAAAATAAAACTCATAAAAAATACTCCTTCGGTCTTAAAGGGTTTTATATTTAAAATTAGAGAAGCATTTTTTTAGTTTTACTTATAGGTAACTTTTAATACTCCTCCGGTTCTTAATATAGGACCCAATTACTGAGTTGATTTTGATCCTAAATATAAGACTCATTTCTCATATTTATCAATTTTCTCTAAATTACCCCTATGGATACTCCATCAACCATAATCAAGTAGAAGATAGAGAGGGTATTAAGAAAGATGATTATGGTATTTTAGAAAAAACATGTCACAATTTTTATAATCAACTAATTTACCTAACTTCCTTAATCTAATCAAATCAGTTAAATGGGTCCTATATTAAGGACCGGAGGAGTATGTTTCACCTGAATCAAACAAACTTCAAAAATTATTAACTCTATATTAAAGTTATTATTTTTTTACCTCTATCTCTATTAATATAGGAAAAATTGAAAAAAAATCGTCAAAATAGAAAAATTGTAAATTAAAATCTGTTACAATGATAGTTGTTGGCAAAATCATGTCGGTGGTTATTGTTCAAGCAAGTGTAGGGGCCTAAGTTTATTGAAGAAGACGGTCTATTGATTGTTACCTGGAAAAGAGAGAGAGAGAAATTTTTTTTTACCTTTTACAAAATAAAACTCATCAACAATATTTTTTTCGATTTTAAATATAAAACTTATTTTATAGTGTAATTAAAATGAATCTTATATTTAAAACTGAAAAAATATTTTTTTAGTCTTATTTATAGATAACTTTCAATATGTTTCACCTAAATCAAACAAACTTTAAAAGTTATTAACTCCATATTAAAAGTTACTATTTTTTTTACCTCTATCTCCATTAATATAGGAGAAATCGTAAAAAAAATTATCAAAATAGAAAAATTGTAAATTAGAACCTGTCACAGTGATAGTTATTGGCAAAGTCATGTCGGTGTTTATTGTTCAAGCCAGTGCAGGGGCCTAAGTTTATTGAAGAAGATGGTCTGTTGATTGTTACCTGGAGGGAAAAAAAACAGAGAGAGTAATTTTTTAACATTTTACAAAATAAAACTCATCAAAAATACTTTTCCGATTTTAAATATAAAATTCATTTTATGGTATAATTAAAATGAATCTTATATTTAAAACTGAAGGAGCATTTTTTTAGTTTTATTTATAGATAACTTTCAATATGTTTCACTTGAATCAAACAAACTTTAAAATTTATTAACTCTGTATTAAAAGTAACTATTTTTTGACTCTATCTCTATTTAATATAGGAAAAATCATAAAAAAAGATCGTCAAAATAAAAAAATTATAAATCAGGACCCATTATAATAATAGTATGGATTTTGATAATAATTTTGTGAATAGGTCCTTATATGTAATTTTTAAATTTTAGCGGCCTCTTTTTATGATTTTCCCTTTAATATATCTTGCACATTATAAAATTAATTTTTCACGGCGTGATAAGGCCTAGGCGGGCCCCACGTGCTCCCACACGTTTTCCTCGTTTTACAGTAACACGTCCTCATGGACTTAGATTTATAGGCCCAATTAAAATAACTAATACGCTTGTTATTTAAAGTAATATGCCCATTTTTTAATTGAATGTAATGGACATGCTTACGTCTTTTATGAACATTTATTTTATACTTTTTTTTGGGGCCGAAATGCTGAGAAAGATGTTTTATGAAAATATTTTTAATCCATGTCGTTGTATTTTATTGGGAAAATCATAAAAAAAATCTTATAAATTAAAAAATTACATATAGGGACCCATTCATAAAAATTGTTATAATTTACTTATCAATTATTATTATCAAAACCTATACTAATTTTGTAATGGGTCTCTGCTTGCAATTGTTTTTACTTTTAATGTCTTTTTTTGTAATTTTCCTTATTTTATTTGGAAGCACTTGGTATGAGGATAAGATTTTTCCTTAAAAGAATAATCATTGAACATGTGATTTGAGATTATTGATTTTGACGGCCAAAAAAAAAGCGTGCACTTTTTTTTTTTTTATAACAAAACATAGTAGGGTTCCATAAAATAAAAAATTTAATAAAACACTTACAATACACGCCTCAGGATAAATTTATTTATTTAATGTACTCCTCCGGTCTTTAATATAAGATTTAATTGTTCAATTGGTTTTAGTCCTAAATATAAGACTTATTTTTCATATTTATTAATTTTCTCTAAATTACCCTTATGGATACTTCCTCAACCATAATCAAATAGAAGAAAAGAGGGGGTATTAAGAAAGATGATTATGGTATTTAAGAAAAATGTGTCACTTTTCTTATGATTAACTGATTTACCTAACTTTCTTAATCTAATCAAATTAGTTAAATGAGTCTTATATTAAGGACCGGAGGTTTTTTTTTTTTTTTTCAACCACAGAATAAGTCATGATATATAGACACACACACACACTCAAATTTGGATCTCTCAATTGAGCTTTGAGCCTCATTTAAGAAAATACTAGCCGTTAGATTGTAATCTAACATTGCGGACCAACGAGTTATTAATTATTTGTAAGATTTCAATTTCAGGACGCCTGAATTTAAAAAAAAAAAAAAACAAAATAGAATGACCAACCTCTTTGGGAATAATTGGAAACGTTAGAGATCCTTACAGATAAAATAATAATTTCATTAGTTGGTCTATATTTGTAATTCTCCCTCATATATATTTTTTCAAGAGGCAGATGTATTTTTTTAATAAAAACAATCTTATTTAAGACACTATTAAATACTGCGAATATAGGCATGTCTCTTAACTGGGATTTAACCTTGATTTAACATATTATGATGGACCAGCCTATCCAATCCCATTGATTCTCTGATATTTTATATTTATTGCTAGATATTGTAGCTAAGCGAGGCGAATATGTCGTGGGCTACGAATGAGGCCCATTATGTGTTCATGTGAAAGTGGATGCCAAGACCCAGCAACCGACAAGTCTAGGCCCAACCCAAATGTGGGCCACGGGGTAAACGTACATTACAAGGACAAATTTTTAGATTTTTTTATTACTTATTATTACTTTCTGTTCTCAATATAAAAGCTAGTTGACTAATTTGAATATACTAAAAAAGTTAGTTAATTTAATTATTTATAATAAAGAGGTATTATCTTTCCTAAAATATCCTTATAAATCAAGTATATTAGCTAGAGTTATTATTATTACAAGGACTATTTTGAAAAAAAATAAATAACTATGAGAGATAAATTAGATTGGGATCTTATAATTATAACTAAAATAAAAGTCAAACAGACTCTTATATTAAAAACCAGAGGTAGTATTAAATAAAGTTTACCATATAAGAGCTCAAGATTTGAAGATACTTGTATCATTTTTAGGGAGAATTACAATCAGGTTTTAAAAAATGAATTTAATTACCCTAAAGTCTATTGACAAGTGAAAAGTAAGCAATGAGAAGTTGCAGAGTAAGGAAAGATAACAGGTTCAAGTTGGTCATTTGTCATTAGAACTTTTTAGTAATTAAGTTTTTTTCCAGAGACTTCTTGATAATTCTCCCTCATTTATATATATATATACTACTCCGGTTTTAAATATAAGATCTTTTTGTAGTGTAATTTACATAACAAAATGAGTCTTATATTTAGGGCGGAGGAATACATATTTATTATCCTACCCAATCTTCAAATTTTACTTTAGGACAGCAAAACTCACTCAACATTAGCATGGAGCCTATAGTTCCAAAGAATGTAAAAGCTTACTTTGATTGGATCTTGTCGGTTCTTCCTACTTCTTAGTTACAAATTAAAAAAAAATAATTGATATTCTTATACAGAAACACAAAAAAAAAAAAAGGATAATTTTTTTTAATACAAAGCTGAAGTTGTTTTTCCTTCTTATATATCTGTCGGGCCTTTCCACGCTCGCATCACATGCCCAAAGAGTTTAGGAATCTAATGGGCCCCTTTAAATTTAATTGGTAACTCTTTTTCTGCTCTCTTTTTTAATATAAAAAGTATTTAGATAAAAATCAAATCATAATTTTAAAAATAATTTTATTATATACGAAATAAATATGTAAAAATATTTGTCTTGATTTATAAAAAATATTTTTTAAAAATACTTTTACAGTTTGCCAAACACTCCCATGATCAAAAACCTTGAGAGTAGAAGTTTCACAGATATTATTTCCTTTTGTACTTGCATACTGGTAGATAAATCATAAATATTATTTATGATTTATAAATGGCATAATTTATTATAAACTTTATATTTTATATTAATTGACATCATGCCATATTTGGTGAAAAAACCGATATTATTTCAGATAATTTATACGAAAATATATATGCTTTAGTATATTACTGATATTTGCTAAAATACTGTTCATATTTTTTAAATATTGAAGGATAATTTTTATTTAACAATATTATACCCGATTCTAAAGTCGAGCAGGGACAGACCAGCCAGGAGCCTCTTGATTTAATCGGCACACGCTACTTTAGAAGATAGAGATTGTGGTTTCTATTTTCTAACTCCAAGTATTTATTTGAATATCTAAGTTTTTCTATTTAAATATAAGTACTTTTTAATTAAAGCACGGAACACTTTTACAAATCCATAATGCGAATTTTAAATTATAAAAATATTGCGTCACAAAGTGTAGGGTGCCAAAACTCAAAAATACATATAGATTAGCTTGTGCAGATTTCATACAAATATTTTTTTTTTTCAAAGTTTTTCTTGCAAAACTTGCTTTTATTTTAATCTTATGTCCAATCCCTATCGCCGATATTATTACATTAATAATCAAGTTACTGTTGAATTATTCTTTTTGTTTGTTTTGTAAACTCTTTCTAAAAGATTTTAAATTTCTTAATATGATATTTCACAAAATATTTACAAATTATTCACTAACAAAATCCCCACTGATAATACAAAGTACTTGAATGTAACTCATGCGTCTCCCCCCCCCCCCCAAAGGAAAAAAAAAAAAAAAACTCCAATTGCGCGTACATAAGAAAAAGATCGATCAATGTGATTTATTCAAGGGTAAATTTAAAATTATACGGTGAATTTTAGGAATAAAGACTCTAAACTAATTTTAGTTACCATTCTCAACTTTGTGATTTTGTTAGAATTATTTACAAAATTTGAAGAGTATTCCTCCGGTCCTTAATATAAGACTCAATTGTTGAGTTGGTTTTAGTCCTAAATATAAGACCCATTTATCATATATATCAATTTTCTCTAAAGTATCCCTATAGTATTTTAGGAAGAGGGAGAGAAAGTATTAAAAAAGACGATTATGGTATTTTAGGAAAAACGTGTCACATTTTTATAATTAACTAAATTACCTAACTTCTTTAATCTAACCAAATTAGTTAAATAAGTCTTATATTAAGGACCGGAAGAGTATTTAATATTCTTTTACCATACCTTTATTGAGTGTACGAAATGACTTGCTATAGATAGAATTGAGGAAAAAATGAAAATAGGTTTAGGACGCGAGCTAAATTAGTTTAATTGATATGTGAGAATTTTTATTTTATAAAAATAGAAACCGTGAAAGTGTTATATAATAATGACAGCAATCATTGTCACATAATTATCAATCAATTTCTCTTAGGTCTAATCTCCATCAATTAGTCGTGGCACGCACAACACACACCGCAAAATTTCCAATCAAAGCATACATGAATTGCTATGTCCATGGCCTGGCTTCTTTTAGGAGTAGGGTCCACTAATTTATTAAAAGTGAAAAAAATATATATATTCGCCTTATAAATCTGATGATTATTAGTAGTGGATTAAAGGTTCTGTTGATGTTGATTTGAGGATTTTTCTTGTTTTTGAATGGTAATAATGAGGGAAAATTACAATCAAATCCCCAAAAAAGAAAATAATTACTCCTCCGGTCTTTAATATAGGACCCAATTCTTGAGTTGGTTTTGGTCCTAAATATAAAACCTATTTTTCATATTTATCAATTTTCTCTTACCCTACGTATACTCCCTCAATCATAATTAACTAAAAGAGGGAGAGGGAGTATTAAGAAAGATGATTATGGTGTTTTAGGAAAAATGTGGCACTTTTCTTATAATTAACTAACTTACCTAACTTTCTTGATCTAATTAAATTAGTTAAATGGATTTTATATTAAGGACCGGAAAAGTACTAAAAGTTTTAATAACAGTCTAAGCAACTTATAATAGCAGGTTTCAGAGTAAAGAATAATAACATTTGGGATTTGTTTTGTAATTTTTTTCCTAAAATCTCATTATAATTTTTCCTAATATATGACCCCTAAGGATAGAGAGGTTATTTGGATGTATATTTGTGAAATGATAAATTGATTAATTAAATTGACACGACAGAAACGTTCATATGCGCACCAAAAACAAAACAAAGAAAGAGGAAGATGAGGAAGGTGTTGTCCATGAAACTGACTTCCCAAAGCTACGTACATTCACAGCCCACGCCAAATATGGCTTTTATTATTATTATTATTTTTTGGCCAAAAAAATATGGCTTTTATTTGATTAGCTCTTTCTGAACTGCTCAAACTATCCACTCTATTATTCAAGTACTATCCCAAGGGCGGAGCAATTGGTTTTAGAACTTTCATCGCTCTTAAATGTGAAAATTAATTATTCGAGATATTTGTTCTTTTTAATTGTAATTGAGATATTTGTTTCAATTCTATATATGCTCCAATTCATTTTAAAAGAGTTTTCTTACGGAAAATAGTTTTCATTACGTACAGATCATTAAATGGGTATCTTGAGGCAACAAGCACTGTTTTTTTACAATTAATTAGCTATGACTTACGGGTATCTATTTTCTCTACATATTAGTAGCAGAGGGAGTAGTAGAAAGTGTAATTTCCTCTGCTTTTTATATTTTATATTAATATCAATATTAATTAATGTGTAACTATACGAGTTGCAGGGGAAAAACTTGCCCAAAGGCGCTCGTTTAATTTTTTTTTCATGAAATAATAAAAATGAGAAAGGTAATGAACATGGGAAAAATTTTCTCATTTAAATTTAAGATTTTTTTTAGCAAAATAAAATCATTCTTACCACTAACAAGCTCCCAGACCCGAACACAATAAAGCACTTTTTCTCACTTTTATAATTTTTTTTCCAAAAAAAAAAAACGTCTCTATGTATCACATGCACAATAAAGTGTCTAAAATCCTAGTAGGTAATGGGGGTGGATTATTCTTTCGATACATTGATTGCCGTGTTGGGCTTTTATCTGTGCTTAGTTTTTTAAAAAAAATATATTATTGATTATATTGGTTAGAACTTAGAATACATAAAACGGCGGTTTCAGAATATATTTATTAAATTATTAACTTTTTTTGGGAAGATGTGTGGTGGTCCCGCAGATAAGGTTGCAATTGGTCTAAGCTCTCTAGGAAGGAAGCATGGGCATCGCATGAACTGCAAATTAATCTCCTCCTTTTAAATAAAAAATTATGCCTTCGAATGTTTTTCCATGATTGTCATTTGTTTACATGCCCATTGTTAAACAAGTAACTTAAGACCGGACTGGTACACATTTGAATTTGGATAAAAAGTTGATACTAGTTAGTTATCCTATTCTTATTCTCCTCTGGTTCTTAATATAGGATTTAATTTTTGAGTTGGTTTTAATCCTAAATAGAAGACTCATTTATCATATTTATTAATTTTCTCTAAATTACCTCTGTGGATGCTCCTTCAACCATAATTAAGGCTCTGTTTGAATAGCACCCCAAACCATGGTTTGGGGACCCAAACCATGGTTTGGGAAAAATGCTACCCAAACAGCCTCTCCAAAAACCAAAACCATGGTTTTGGAAAAAGCAAAATTTTTTTGCTTTTGGAGAAAAAAGGGAGAGTGTGAGGGCCTATATGATATGTTCTTATTTTTTTTTTATAAACATATTTTTTTATAAATATATTTAATCTTATATTTTATAAATATATATAGACATTAATTATTTATTAATTATATTATCTTATGTATTATTAATTATGTTGGTAAAAAACATATTATTAACATTTTATTTCTTCAAATTAAAATATATCATAAAATCTATTTTTCTGTAATTATCATATTAACTTATGTCTTTTTTTTTAGTAATTTGTATATATAAAAAGTGCTTCTGATAACAACTATCCAACACTCTCACTTCTAAGAATCACTTTTTTACAAAATCTATTCTTCACAGAATCTATTTTTTCCAGAATCTATTCTCCAGAATCACTTTTCTAAACCACGGTTTGGTTTCATCCAAAAACACACCCTAAGTATAAGAGGGAGAGGGGCATTAAGAAAGTGATTATATGGTGTTTTAAGAAAAATGTGTTACTTTTCTTATAATAAACTAACTTACCTAACTTCTTTAATCTAATTAAATTAGTTAAATGGGTCTTATATTAAGGACCGGAGTCCTGTCCTTCATATAGGCCTAATTGTTGATTGATTTTGGTCCTAAACAAATGTAGATTGAAGTCTATAGGACATAGGTTATAAAACATATTTTGCTATTTCACATATTTTAAAACTATTTTGCTATTTCACATATTTATTAATTTTCTAAATTATCCCTATGAATACTCCCTCAATCATAATCAAGTAAAAGAAGGAGAGAGGATATTAAGGAAGATAATTATAATATTTAGAAAAAACATGTCATATTCTCATAATTAATTAACCCATCTAATTTTTTTTATCTAATTAAATTAGTTAAATAGATTTTATATTAAGGACCGAGAAATATATGTCTATCTTCAAACTAAACTAAAGCGGGAGAAGGTTTCAATTTTTTTTCTTGTTTTTTTTTTTTAGGGTTCATTATGAGACAACTGTCTCCAACATAACTTTGTTGCAACACTCTCCCCTTCCCCCGAGAAGATTGAAATGGAATCAAGGAAGAGTTCTCATCTCGTCCATATATTGGTACTACCAAATGCTCATTATGTCTCGCACGGAGTAATGCCCTTGCAATTTATATACAAGAGAATTTTCTCGCGAATAATTTGTTTTTATTTATAAAATAGACTAATAATCCGTTAAAATTTTTAATCTTATTTTTTATTATCCGCTCATTAACTATTGGTTAGTCTTGCTATATTAATTATTGATTCTTCTTTTTCCCCATAAATAAAGAGATGTTTTTTGAAAAATAAATTGGACTCCATTTTTTTTTTTTTTGCATATTTATTCTCTTAACTAATTTTAATCAATTTTTATTCATATAATTTGGTTATTTTGTATATTATAAAAGGATCAAGAGCGTGTGTGTGTGGTAGAGATTTAGGTTGCATTGAAAACATCCCCATTCTGGATATAATAATGAGAGCAGGAGGCGAAGTACCAGATGATTGGATTGTAAGGAAGAGTTGTTTCACCTCTGTACTGCGGTGTTACCAGTAAGGGTTCGTATTGTTATCGCACATGGACCAAAATATCCCAAAAGGAAATAAGTAAATAAACAAAAGAGTAGCACTGGCAAACGCCCCGTTTCATTATTGATTAATGATTCATTAATTCATGTTACAAACTACCCGCATTAATGGTTTGGTTTTGGTTGGTTTCCTATCGTTTCCAAACCCTCCCAACTACAAACCCTTTATTTGATTTGAACAATGGTTCGCTTCCCTTCTATGTCCCCTTATCCACAACTCCGTTCCCCTCACTTCCTCTTTACAAAACTCAAATGTGATGCTTTACCTTAGCTATCTCTCTCTCTATATAAATATTTTTACAAATCTTTTAGTATTTGTTAAAAATACAATATACATATATACCCCCTCTTATCCTAAGTATAATGAAGATATTTTTGATGGAAAACATAACGGTATTTTGGACCACTTCACATATTTTAAGAAAGCTTGTTATATGTTAAATAGTATATGTAAAAAAAAGTCCAAAATTTTATTTTTCCCCTTATTAATTTAAGGAGTACCGTAAATCATAGAATTTCAACTGTTTTTTTTTTTTTTTTTGTATTACGTACTTGTATCCTTTTATGAGAGGCTTGTTCGAGACACTGAATATAGATGGATAATGGATAAGATTATTTATCACTCTCTTTTTCTAATAAATTACTTTCAATATTTTTATTAGAATCGATAAAAACATCAGAATACATTAAACATATCTAAACAAACATAAATTTTTTTTATTCTGCTCAAAATCTTCCTACTTTCTTACCTCAACATTGAATAAGAGTAAACAAAAAAATTAATAAATAATCATTGAATATGAAATCAATCAAATAAAATATGACAACACAACGTGATGTTTCAAATACAGTGGGCATGAAGTGGAAAATTGTAAGGTAGTCATGGCATTACAGGATTGGGAGAGGTTAGAGAAAGTAGAGCTGTGGTTGCTTAAGAACATAGGAAGTGAGTGAGATGGGCACAGTTAATTGGAAGTCGGTTCTGTGCATTAATTTCATCTACCAACATCTACCCGATTCCATTAATGTCTCCTTCTTCATCTTCGCCTTCTTCATCCACAGCCACCATTCCTATCTACTACTTGCATTGGCATTCATCATCATCCCCCATAAGAATATCGTCTCCACTTTCCTCCAATCAAACCCTGGTTTCTTCTTCTGCATGAAACAGCATCTCTCTCTCTTCCTCTCTCTGCTGCATATACATATCCAGTCAAAATCCTCTCCTCACACGTAATTCATTTCTCTTCACGCTTTTCTCGCTCTCCTTTACCCTTTAAATGCCTTCAGACCAATCCTTCGGTTTTTCATAATTAACGACCTTCATCACTATCGATCGTTTCAAAAGACTGGGATATATACTTTTACGGGTGGTAAAGCTCTGAACTTGGGAGCTAGAAGTTGTGTTACGATGGAGATCGAGGCGAGCAGGGCGGTTGGGAATAATGGGAACGTCGGCGATTCCGGCGCTGAGTCCACTCAGCGAGACGCTGTGGAGGGAGACGAAGGCCAACGTCGACTTCGTCGGAGATGTGTCGGCTAGGCTCACCTGGAAGGATCTCACCGTTATGGTCACTCTTGGTAACGGAGAGACCCAGAACGTGCTGGAAGGACTCACCGGCTACGCCGAGCCCGGAACCTTCACCGCCCTCATGGGCCCCTCCGGCTCCGGCAAGTCCACTCTCCTCGACGCCCTCTCTAGCCGTCTCGCTGCTAATGCCTTCCTCTCCGGAACCATCCTCCTCAACGGTCGCAAAGCCAAGCTCTCTTTCGGCACTGCAGTGAGTTTCACACTCACTCATCAACACCTACATTATATATATATATATATATATATATATATATTATCTGTGTGTTCTTGTTGCTATTGTGTTACTGTTCATCTTCTCATTTATGTGTTGCTTTATTACTAGGGAAAAATGTTAGAATCTAAAATGGATTGGCAGAATAAGAAAAACAAAGATTGAATGAGATCCACCATTTGAGGAACGGTTTGATTACTATTTGAGATTTAGATTAGATGAGTCTTAACGGTAGGTATAGGATGGTGACAAACATGACATTTAACGAACAACAACGAAAACAATGAAGAAATCTGGTATGGGTGTTGTGTTTGTCTCGTCCCCTGTTTTGGCGTTGTTTTCCGTTTGGAGTAAAAGTTGTTCGATTAAATGAATCGCAGGCATATGTGACACAAGACGACAACCTCATTGGAACTTTGACTGTACGAGAAACCATATCGTACTCGGCTCGTCTGAGGCTGCCGGATAAGATGCCGTGGTCGGACAAGCGAGCTCTGGTGGAGAGCACAATAATAGCCATGGGGCTTCAGGATTGTGCCGACACGGTGATCGGGAACTGGCATCTCCGGGGGATCAGTGGGGGAGAGAAAAGAAGAGTTAGCATCGCTTTGGAGATCTTGATGAGGCCCAGGCTGCTCTTTCTTGATGAACCTACCAGTGGACTCGACAGGTTCGTTCATCATTTTTTGCTTTTGTCTTCTTCTTCCCTAGATTTCTCAATGATTGGACTATTTGGAGCAAGTTCATAATTTATATGCTCAATTATGCATAAATATGTTAATTTGTAACTTTCTTTCTTGTGGATTCTGATTCTGAGCCAACCGTCTAAACTGTTGTTTGCAGTTTTGCGATTTGTCTTTTCTGAACCTCAAGATTTGTTGTTTTATTCTCGACTTTTGGACTTTCTCTGTTTTTTACTCTCTGTGACTCTGACTCGTTTGCTGTGTTTTCCAGATTGGATTAGTAAATTCTTCCTAATAATTTACTACATTTTGTGTTTGGATCATTCAGAAAAGAAAATTGATGGAATTTTGTCCTTTCATTTAATTTGCTTGAAATGGCATTGAGAGTGAACTTTTGATTTTTTTTTTTTTTTTAGATTAGGATAAAATTACTATAAGTGCATATATTTTAAGTTTTACCATACTTGATAGGATTTTGACTTTCAATAATGCATTCGGTGACTGTTGACTGTAAAGATCTCTTAATCCTCTTATTAGTTCTTTGACTTGGCTTTAAGAAAACAATTATAACATTAGGATTCTAAACACAACGTTTACCTCAGTTCAACTGGCATTTTCATGAATACACTTGTCTATTTGTTAATATGTACCGCTTATGTCTCTGTTTTTTTTTTTTTTTTTTTTTTGGTTGTTTTTGCATAACTATAACCTCGGTGGTGCATGATGGCCTCCCAAGAATAAAAAATGCTAAAAATATGATACAAGTACTCTTAAACACAGGAATTCTTGGTTTTTATTATTGTATCCTGGTGCTTTTTCACTGTTTAATTTTTTTTTTTGGTTTTGTTTTGGGTATTAGTGCTTCAGCTTTCTTTGTGACTCAAACACTACGAGCCCTCGCAAGGGATGGTCGAACTGTGATAGCTTCAATTCACCAACCTAGCAGTGAAGTCTTTGAACTATTTGACCAATTGTACCTTCTTTCTGGCGGCAAAACTGTTTACTTTGGCCAAGCTTCTGAAGCTTACGAGGTATATATTATCATATTTAAGTATTTCCCCTTATTCCTCTGCATTGATTTCCACAAAATATTGCTTTTTCATATGAACTGAACTTGATTTACCTTATATGTAGTTCTTTGCACAAGCTGGCTTTCCATGCCCTGCTTTGAGGAACCCTTCTGATCATTTCCTTAGATGCATCAACTCTGACTTTGACAAAGTCAAGGCCACTCTCAAGGGGTCCATGAAACTCAGGGTAAGTACTAATTAATCTCACTATATCTTCGTTAATTCTTCCACAGATTTTCTTATATTAGTATATGACTTGGTTAACGTATGCATTATTGGATCTGGGTTTGTCTCAGTTTGAAGGAAGTGATGATCCTCTGGACAAGATAACTACGGCTGAAGCTATCCGGACTCTCATAGATTATTATCGGACTTCTCAGTACTCTTATGCTGCAATACAGAAAGTGGATGAGATATCCAAAGTGGTGAGTTCAAAGAAAGTCATTACTTGTTTCTTGACTTATCATTTATGAATCAGTTTGTGACGCATTGTGTCTCATCATCCTCTCGTATGATTCTGCAGAAAGGAACGGTGCTGGATTCTGGAGGAAGTCAGGCCAGTTTCTTCATGCAGGCTTTTACACTAACCAAGAGATCCTTCATCAACATGTCAAGGGATTTTGGATACTACTGGCTTCGTCTTGTCATCTACATTGTTGTCACTATCTGCATTGGAACCATCTATCTGAACGTTGGAACTGGCTACAACTCCATTCTGGTACTTCTTAGACTTGACTTTTTAAGTCCCTGTGATTTTTGTAAACATAACTTGAGTGAGTTTTGTTTGTGGCTGTGCGATTCAGGCAAGAGGTTCATGTGCATCGTTTGTGTTTGGGTTTGTGACTTTCATGTCAATTGGTGGGTTTCCTTCGTTTGTTGAAGACATGAAGGTTTTTCAAAGGGAGAGGCTGAATGGGCATTATGGAGTGGTATCGTTTGTGATAAGCAACACATTATCTGCAATGCCGTTTCTGATACTGATAACGTTTCTGTGTGGCACCATTTGTTACTTCATGGTTCGTCTCCATCCTGGCTTCTGGCACTATCTCTTCTTCGTCTTGTGCCTCTATGCCAGTGTTACTGTGGTTGAGAGCTTGATGATGGCCATTGCCAGTATTGTCCCCAACTTCCTTATGGGCATCATCATTGGCGCTGGTATTCAGTATGCCCTATGATTTAAAAAAAAAAAAACCCGAGTTTAATAAATTGTCATGTGATGGGTTATACTTGAACGGGATGGGAACCTTACCCCAAAAACTAACTGTTGAGACGGTGTGAGAACCAACTCACTTTAGTATTCCATTAAGCATTTCGTACTACCAAGTCTCTGTTATCATGTCATGTTAAAGACACAGCACGAGTAATCTTAATTTTGGCACCTTTTTCAATATTGCAGGGCATATTCATGTTGGTGTCTGGCTACTTCAGGCTCCCACACGACATACCAAAGCCATTCTGGCGCTACCCAATGTCTTATATCAGTTTCCACTTCTGGGCATTGCAGGTAATTAAGAGAGAGAATCACTATCACTACTAAATCCATTCATGCACGCTTTGATGATAGATTAAGTTAATAATGAGAGAATTAAACGATGAGATCACTTTATATATGTTATTTCAGGGTCAATACCAAAATGATCTGAAAGGATTGATCTTCGACAACCAGACGCCGGATCTTCCCAAGATTCCGGGAGAGTACATCCTGGAGAATGTGTTCCAGATTGACGTAAACAGATCAAAGTGGATTGATCTGCTAGTGATATTCAGCATGATCATCATATACCGCATCATCTTCTTCATCATGATCAAGATCAACGAGGATGTGACTCCGTGGGTGAGGGGTTACATAGCCAGGAGAAGAATGCAGCAGAAGAGCGTAACCCAGAACACCACCATCGCTCCTGATGTTCTCACCCAATCTCCCTCTCTACGAACCTATATCACAAGCCAATCCAGTGGTGCTTCTAGGAAAAGATAGATAAGCACGTACGTAACCCAACAACACTTGCTGAAGAATGAAAGGAACCATTATATATGGTGATCAGGGTTTTAAAAGTAGGGCTAAGCTTATTTTGATTTAACATTCTTAATATATTGTATATATATTTTACACTACTTGATGGTGAGTTATCTGTGTATCTACTTGTGATGAGCTGAAATCATATATTGAAATTAATGCCAGTGTTTTTAACATAAAATGGTACTTTCAAGTCTTCCCGTTTATTGTTTTTAATGAATGAACGATTGAATACTATAAAATGTTGCAAAACCTCTTTAACGTGTGCAATTTCTGAGAAGAAAATTGTGAATTTAGAAAATAAAATGAATTAAAAAATGTATAATATAAAGTACTCCATCGGCTCTTATTAATAGGCTTAGGTTTAGGAAATGGTGTAATTTATTTTTCTGGTTCTAAATATAAAACTTACTTGATTTTATGGTATAATTATATTACAAAATAAGTTTTATATTTAGAACCGGTTAAAATATTTTATAAGCTTAAATTATATTTATCTTAACATTAATGTATTTTTTTAATTTTATTCTTAATTATTTATTCTTTCTTATTTGCTCTACTCTTTCTTATACATTTTTTCATACATTTTTTTAATTTTTTATTTATTATTAGGACATATTTGAAAACAAAAGTATACTTCTAACCTATTTATTATTTTTAATTAATTTTAGAATTTTTTGATATACCAACAATAATTGAAACAATATCAAACATTTTAATAATGTATTATTATATTCAAAATTGTTTTTTTAATGATTTTTAAATTAGAAGATTATGGTAAGTGTGACGCTTTTAACACGTATCTGACATTGTGTTACATACAAAGGGAAGGAGGGGGGAAAGGGGGGAGGGGGGGGGGGAGAAATCCAATTGGCTGATTCGTTCAAAACTCTTGATCCGATCAGTTAAAAAATTGATTCATTTATTCATTGGCTTGACCTGCCAATTCATATGGGCCTCTTTTAACCCAACAACAGCAACCCAGATTGGGCTTTGATTCTACAATAGTTAGTGTCTTAGTGTTAGTCTATAAACCGGGTTGGGTTTTGCTGTGTGTTACATTACGAGAGGTATTTTGATAAAAACTAAATTATAATTTTAAAAATAATTTTATAATATATGTGAGAAGAATTTTGTCTCAATTACATTAAAATTTTTTCTGAGCATTCCAAACACTAGTAGGAAAATTCATTTTGATGACTTTAGGTAGCCAGGCTCAATTTAAATTTGACCAGGCTAGAAATTGGGCCGAATTGGGTCCTCTGACTAATATTATGTTTAGTCTCTAAAATTTAAAATTAGTAATTTTGATTTTTAAAATTTAATGTCGTTTTGATTTTAGTTTTTAAATTTGATTTCATATTGGTTTGTTTAAAGAGTTTTAGAACTGGGTTTCAAATTTCAAGTATGAAAACAAAAAAATGAGATCAAATTTCAGGAAATAAAAATAGTATTACCCTTTTTAAAATAAAATATATTAAAACTTAAATCTGATATCAATATTCTGACCACTAAAATCACTTTGGACATAAAAATAAGAAATTTTAAATTAATGAAAATTATGTCTTAAAAAAGTGTATTTGTAAAAATTTTAACCGCATATATTCAATTCAATACATATAAAATAAAACCATTTACAAAACAAAAAGTAAAAGAGAGGAAGATTTGGAAAAAAATTAATTTCAATCCACAGTAGGTATAGATTAAAATCAAGTGTTGCCGACGCTGTTCATATTTGTTAGGTAAGATTTGAGTCCTGTGTGTTGGTAGAAGTCGAGGTTATTCAAAATAAAGCTTCTTTTTCAATAAAAAGCTAATTTCTTTTTCAGTTCGTACGGGCCAGAGCGCTTACCCTACCGCCTTTGATGTGATATCCGTAATTATTAATTAAAATAAAGCTTCATCGAGAATCAGGGTTCAAAAAATCCATCAAGCAGTGAATGTGAGACAGTAATTTAAGAGTTAGCACATCAGATTAGAATTAAACCGATAATTATTAAAATAATCTAATTTAATTAAAATATATAAAAAATTCATATTTAAATATAATAAGTTAATATTTAACCTTATTTAAGATATATAATATAAATTCTTTCTTCTTTTGACATTTTTCTCATTTTCTTCACGTGACCCATCCTTATTCCCTTATCTTTTTAACTTTTTTTTTTACTTTATGGCTCGAGTCTTTAACACTCTAAAAGCTATACAGTGCTAGACTTTCTTCCTCGAGCATCAATTTGTGTCTTCATTTTTCTTTATTGTGCGGGTAACCATTTCTCTCGCAACTTCCATGAGTTCTCGTTTAAGATCTGATCGGCTATTACCAGAGGAGAATGGTGATGACAGAAAAACTATCACAGCATGTGAATGACGGTGACCGTCACTTTTCTTCCTTCTTGCTTTCTTCCTCCTCTCCCCTCTCCCCTCTTCTCCTTCCTCATAAGCAAACCAGTGTACTGGCGGGTTATCCTAGTTTTCTCTAACTTACTCTTGTTCAAGATGGGTTGTAACGAGTTGATTTTTTTTGGTTTAGGAGGTGAATCAGACCACACAAGTGACCAATTCACTGATCTCCGATCTGAACTAACCGGTCTAATCTGATTTTTTGAAGACTAGATAATTTTAATCAAACTTTTTGATACATTCATGATATTAGTGTACGTAGGGATTTTGTTTTCTTAAAATAAATAATACACTTTTATTATGTGCTTAATTCTCTAAGGTTTTTAATTAAAGGGGAATTTGGCAATCCTTACAAGCACTTAAAAAAATATATTTTCAGTCAGATAATTTTTCTCATATGCCTAACTCATGCATAGTAAAAACTAATCCAATCACTCTAAACACTTTATAAACCTCATTGGATCTTATTTTAACCTTTACTAGTTGGTGGAAACATTCATGATTTTTTTTTCCCACTTTTATTAGATTGCTAACAACAATCATTTCATCACTTTAATTAAGCAACATGGAGCCGGTAATGTAGTTTCGTTTTATATGGAACAATGATACAAATTGAAATTGAGGACTTTTATAAACTAAACGGAAATGATCATCACTAAAAATTTATTACACGCAGACATTAAAACACAAATGCAGAATGACATGTAAAACTGATGAAACACTAAAACTTATCACGCACAGACATTAAAACACAGATGCAGGATGACAAACAAAAACTGTAAAGATGAACCCAGAACTGCTACTTAGATCGTGAAAACAAACCAAACATTGGATTAATAGTAGTAAAACCTCCATCTATAGCCAGATTATGCCCACTTACGTACTTGGATTCATCACTAGCCAATTAAGAACAACGCAGCTTAAGCAACTTTTTCTTTGTCGCAGATATATCCCTTCCAGATTGGAATAAACACGAGAGCAACCTTCATCACGTAGTTTAAAATACTCTTTTGCAGGTTCGTTTGCAACAAAACACGGAGACGAACAGTTAACTCGTATCCCATATTTCCCAAGCTCAGCGGCTGCGTTCTTGGTGAGACCCACCAAGCCATGCTTAGAACTGGTATAAGCGTGTGTTGTAACCCCTCCTACACTTGAACAAACACTTCCCACCATTATTATGCTTCCGTTTCTTTCAGGAATCATAACTTTAGCAGCATGCTTGGTTCCCAAGAAAGGACCCGTTAGGTTCAAACTAAGAACGCCTTCAAATTCGCTCACTTCGTTATCAATAATGCTTTGCTTAGCTTCATCTATTATGACAGCATGTTTATCAATATATCAAGCTTTTGCTGCTTAGAAATCACAGTTTTTATGGCAGTTTCAACAGCAGATTCGTTTGAAACATCGCAGTGCACATACGAAGCATATTCCAGTCCAATGTCATTGCATACTTTGCTTCTTGCCCTTGTTCGTCTCGAATGTCTATGATTATCACTTTTGCTCCATGTCTAGTGAAGAACCTTGCTATGCAAGCTCCAATTCCCTACTACCCCTGTGATCAAAGCTACTTTCCCTTGTAATCTGCACATATATCCACGGTGTCAAGGACAACATATATATTTGAAAAGACACAATATTTGAAAGACGACCTGTGTGTACCTTGGTGTCTCTAGAAGGACCTGTGGAAGACCAGCCATATTTGAAAGAAATCGCAGATCGTGATAGCTTCAGTGAGATTGGGAAATATTGAAAGATTAAACAGTTTATGAAACTAGCTAACATCTTGTAACTAGCTAGATGCAGTTGGTGGACAGTATTTTCAGAGGGATCTTTATTTCTGGAGTTAAAACCGACAAAGAAAAAAGAGTGGTGACATTTTTGTAATTAAACTAAAATGTTACGTCATCATTTATGTCAGTTAGAGCTAAATACCAATGTAGAGAATATCGATCATCTTAGTTAATGGCAATTCAATGTGTTTCCCGGCTCACAGCAAGCTGCATGTTGCCCCGTTTACACACACACCAAGCATTAAGTTCCTTTAATTTTCTGGTAAACTTTCTTGTTTGCACTTTCTTATAATTCAGAGTTCGTGTATGATTTCCTGCACTATGGCTCTGAGATTAAGCTTTGTCAGAGAAACAAACCCGGTATTTCCTTCCTCTCTCTCTCTCTCTCTCTCTATATATATATATATAAAGTGTGTGTGTGTAAATATATATATATTATATATATATCATTTCTGCACTATGGCTCTTACATGAGCATAGCTATATATCTTTGCTCTTTTAGGTACTTTTCGCCGGAAATCCGAGTGTGAAGGAAGTGATACTAAATAGGCCTTACAAGCTGAATAGCCTTAATTACGAAATGGCCTGGTGAGTTCAAACGTTGGTTACTTTCCCTAATTTCTCTTTCAAGTGATTACATATGTTCCTTTTTGTTCTTCTTTTAATTGTGCGTTGTTTTACTAAATTCTATATAAAATATTATAAATCTCAGAATCGTAGATTTAACACTTCCATAATCTTCACTGAGATCTCTTAACTTTGACAAACGATCTGGTCTTCACTGTTGCCGAATATATATATATATATATATATTTATATAATTCTATTGATGGTTAAATTTAATTAATAAAATGCCCCTCCTTTCCATGAACTTGAAAGTTTTTTCCATACAGAAGCTC
Organism: Neltuma alba; assembly: GCF_004799145.2. Classification (NCBI taxonomy): domain Eukaryota; kingdom Viridiplantae; phylum Streptophyta; class Magnoliopsida; order Fabales; family Fabaceae; genus Neltuma; species Neltuma alba. Next base: position 32,650 of record NW_021636797.1, read on the forward strand.
AAGTGATGGGAAACATCTTGGAGAACAGTAGTCAGTGCTTGGGATCAAAAACATTTTTTTTTTTGAGAAGTTACAAACCATCATACACACACGTAGACATTATGTATGTATTTGCATGTATATATTTATATTCACAGATATTCTGGCAAACAAACAATTGACGGATAACCAGTTATAATTGTTTTATCTTTTCTTCTTCTTTTTTTTCCAGATTTCTCAAATGACGCAGAATTTGACATTGCATGAGAAAGACCCGTCAGTTAAACTGGTCATTTTGCAGGTAAATGAGCAGCGCAAAATACAAGTGCAACTATATATACAGTGTTTTTTCTCGTTAAATATTATTGACTTCTTAGTATATTATACTACCAATATAATATTGTCAATAAAAGTTGTGGTGGCAGGGGTTGTTTTCTTTTCTCCCAATATATTGCAGGCTAATGGAAAAGCATTTTGTTCCGGTGGTGATCTAGTATCAATCGTTACTTCTTCCATTGTAGGTATAGAGTTCAAAAACAAAAAACAATAAATAAAATTTAAAAATTAAACAATGAACCTTAAAAGGGAAATTTTCAGCACACAGATAATAATTAGAATTTCACTTTGACATCATTGAAACTCAGATTGGGCTGATATATGTGTATCTGCTGATTAGAATCAGGGCATGGTCTTTTGCTATGCTTCATTACAAGAAACTTTCTCACACTCAGCTACCTACTAGCGACCCACAAACAACCTGTGGTGAGCTTCCCAATCCCAATTATTTTCTATGCTTTAAGAATCATTGTTTAATTAAGTATGGAAATGAAATACGAATTGAATGATTGTTTAATTAATTAATAATGGAAGGTGTCCCTGATGAATGGAATGGTTATGGGAGCAGGAGCTGGTCTCTCCATGAACGGAACCTTCAGGGTTGTCACTGAAAAAGCTGTATGTTGTGTTTCGTCTTCTTTTCTTTTCCCAACATTAAAATTCACAATTGACATGAAATCACAACTGAAGTATCATTGTTTCATAGGTGTTTGTTATGCCGGGGGCATCTATAGGATATTTTCCAGATATGGGTGCTATTTACTTTTTCTCAAGGCTTCCTGGCCATTTTGGAATTGTAGTTTATCCATCTTTTCGGCTAGTTGTTACATTGTTGATATCTTGGTCACTAATTTTTAAAACATATGCATCTAACTTTGTTCCTGTTATCCTCTCTACCCACAATTTGTAGAATTAACATTGACTTGGATGCCACATGTTACTTGAATCTCTGTATAAAATAGGATAAAAACGTTTGCTTTTGAAGCTAAATGAAACTTTTATGACACTAGGACGAAAGGCTTAACTTTTAACAACTTATTTTACATCAGTTGGTACTGATTTTGATTCTGCAAATATATAGGCGAGTACTTGGGATTAACTGGGAGGCATTTGAATGGAGCAGAAATGGTTGAACGTGGCCTTGCTACTCATTTGTCCCTTCCAAGGTATATATATACCTCTTACATTCTACACAACATAATTTAGGATTTTCTCCATGCCAATAATACCCTCCAGATGGAAACAAGTGAAGACAATTGTTTGATGGGTTCCATCACAAGTGGGCCCACCAAACATCCATCTCCATATATGTTTATCTCCTTCCAGATTAGGGAAATTAAATGAGACGCCTAAAAGGTCTTGAACCTTAAGAGAGAAACTTAATGTGTGCGTTCATATATGTATTAAGAAAATTTACTCACTTTGCTTGTACGTGCAATAGAAACTAAACTTGCTGGAAGGTGCCCTGCGATCTATAACAACATCAGATAAATCAACAATTGCTGCAGCAATTGATAAATTTAGAGAATTAGCGGTTTTGAAAGAAGGGGGCCCTCTTACTAGGTAATAAATTTCTTGGTTATTATGTTCTCTGATTATTATATGCATGCATACGTTTTCTCTTAGCTTTAATATGCTATGCCTTCCACTTGTTTATCTCATATCGATCAGCAAACTAAACAGATTGGACACTGTTAGAGAGAGGATAATTGAGTCATTAGTTAAGTGAGATAGGCCTATAAATAGGGTCTTAGTGCATGGATTAAGGGTGTGAGATAATGTAGTCTTCATCATAGAAGGGAGAGGTTAACTTGGGTCTCCCACCTCAAGAATCCTCATAGGTTATGGGGTTTGTTCATCACCCTTGTGTAAGGGATGATTAGTGTTAACCCAAGTGGGTTACAGTGATTGTATGAGCATATGCTCTATCATGAATAATACATTTGATTTCCATATTTCTTCTTCTTATTTTCTCAAATCTCCAAAAGTTAACATGGTATCCATAGCAGGTCATCTTTTGGGCAAAAAAAAAAATTACAAAAGCCCAAGAAAGTGATTCTTGTTTTGCCACCGCTCCTAGTCCAGCTGTTTTAACGGCCAATGGATTCAACATTTTCAACGATGCGTTTTGAGGATTGCTTGAGGAAACCCTAGCTTTCTTGTTTCGCCGTGGTCGCAGCTTCATTTCAAGACGGTCCCTGTCACCTTGTTGTTTCCTGTTGCCACCGTCAGAGTCTGCGGAGGAGTATAGGATTTGTCACTGTGAAGGCTTGATTCAACGTCGCTATCCATTGCATGGCATGTCTGAGTCACCCTGCGTATTCGTTGCCGTCCAACATTTTTCTAGCAGTGCTCTTTGCGACCTTGCAAGTTCGGGTTTCGAATTCCAGCTTCAACTCAGAGTCATGGTCGAGAGTCGTCGGATGTCTGACGGCAATAATGTTGACACGCCATTAAAGACAAGTTTGTCACCCGCCATCAAGATTTGTCTTGAAGACCAAAGCCGTTAAGCGGCCCACGTTCATGGTTCTATCTCTATTATTATTGGACTTCTTTCTCTAGAATCTCCACCTACTTCTTCTTTCTTGGGGGGCCTTGGAGGAAGCTATGTGCCCTCTGAGGTAATCTTGGTCTTTTTCCTCCGTCGTTCTAGCGGGTTATTTGTGTGGAGGACCGTGCATTGGTCGCCGATGCCAGACACTCACATTGCTTCCAATGAATCTTCTGTTAAAGACAAATCTCCCTCGAAGAATGATTTCACTTTGAAAGAGGCAATCCAAAACAGATTCTGGGTATTCGTCGCCATGGCTAGTGGGAGGATCTCTGAGAAATCTCAGGGGCTGTCAATGAAGACGATGGGGTGTGAGAGTTCATTTGTGACACCCAAATGGGTCTTCTCTTACTCTGTCGCTTGGAGAAATCAATCACAACCGAATCATCATGCCTTTAGCATTCAATTTCCTCAAGAACAAATGCTTTCTTGTTTATTCACTCATGATGGTTGGAGGCTGGTCGCAAGGGACTCCCATCAATATGTATTATTACAACCTTTAGTTTGCATAAATGGGAGTGACAAGAAAACTAGTTTGACAGAAGACAAGTGCATGGCTGATTGCGATTCAAAAGAAAAGAACTGATGAGTATTGTGAAGAGACAAAAATATGAATTATTGTCAAGATTTCAACTTTTATCTTGTAGGGGCTTTGCTTTCTGTATTGCTGCTTGATAAAAGCTTTATATTGGTTGGGTATCCTTTTACTTGTTGAAATCGTGTGTATTCACAAAGCTACAAAACATGTTTGGATTGGTGCATCTGTTTGGGCATGGGACGATGGACTTCGGCAAGAGTTCAATGACTTTGGCAGCATGAGCACAATGGACGAAGCATTGGTTTTATGATTGAGCCTCCTTATTTCTTTGTAGACGTTTGTTGCTTGATTGGTGATTATTGTTTTTGAAATTTTGATCTGAAAGGAGCATGAGTCAATGCACAGGGGGCACATCAACAAGTGACTGACTGACTATACCTGAAAACAATTTCCTCTACCTGCAAATTCAAGCACGTCTGAAGAGAATCAACAAATTGGATGTGGGAAGAGTACTCTGACATCATGTTGTTTTGCTATTGAAATTGCAAGTTCACTTCATGTATAGGTGTGTTAGGAGAGTGTCTCCACACCAAAAGAGGGAGGGTAACATGGTCCTCACCTCAAGTATTACTCTCAAAGTTTGAGGGTTTGTTATCATGTTGTTTAATAAATTGTTGAAAGGTTTTATTCTCTTCACCTCCTTGGTTTGTGTTTGTCAAGTTGATCACTTCAGTTAATTAAGGGGTGCTCAACTTGAGGGGGCATGTTAGAGAGAGGATAATTGAGTCATTAGTTAAGTGAGATAGGCCTATATAAATAGGTCTTAGTACATGGATTAAGGGTGTGAGATAATGTAGTCTTCATCATAGAAGGGGGGGTTAACTTGGGTCTCCCACCTCAAGAATCCTCATAGGTTATGGGGTTGTTCATCACCCTTATGTAAGGGATGATTAGTGTTAACCCAAGTGGGTTACAGTGATTGTATGAACATATGCTCTATCATGAATAATACATTTGATTTCCATATTTCTTCTTCTTATTTCTCTCAAATCTCCAAAGTTAACAGACACAATTAACAAATGCTTCTCAAAAGGAACTGTTGAGGAAATTATTCTGTCCTTGGTATGTCTCATGCGGCTTTATTATTTGATGATTAATTTTTCTCCAAATCTGAATTACTTAGTTAAGAATATCTTTTTTGGGTGACATGACATCAAAATTGGATCGTAGGAAAAAGAAATAGAAACTGACGGATTAGAGAAGTGGATCACCGATGCATTAAGTTACAGTGCATCTTGTCCTACAAGCCTCAAGATATGGCTTAGATCTGCAAGTACGCGAAGTAATAAGTATAATTAGTATATTAATTGCAAGTTGAAAGCAACTAGGGAACTCAAATTATTGTGATTTCAGATAATGAAATGAATTGATTTGAACGTGATTAGGCGAGAGGAGTACAAAGCATTGAACAATGCCTTAATCGAGACCACAACATTTGCTGCCATTTCTCGCGAAGAACTGTCAGCAACGATTTCTACGAGGTCAACACTATAACAAACACGATGATCGATTATAAGTATATATTTTCGATAAATTTATAGGCTTTATGGCAATAAGTTCAGTATTTATAAGTATATATTATTTATTTATTTGCTTGCTTACTTGTACTATAATAATTTTGTCTGTAACGCGCTCTCTTCACAGGGCACAAGAGCAAAGATATTTGATAAAGACAACAAGCCCAAGGTAAACTATAGCCTCTCCTATTCATTTCCCTCCGGTTTTCGGAATTTGAGTGATTCTCTCAAAAAAAAATATTTTTCATAACCAATATACGTTATATAAACTAATTTGTTTAATTATTCATGTCTGTTTTATTAGTGGGATCCTCCAAAGCTTGGGCAAGTTAGCGAGGAGAGCGTCAATCAATACTTCAGGAAGGTTGCAGATGAGAATTGGGAGTGTGATCTACAACTGCTACACAGATCAAACATGCCCAGCAAGCTCTAGATAATGGAAAGGGCCGGGCTTTTATCTGAAAAAAGAATATATTATTATATATTGTTGAGCGTTATTGAATTGTAATGAACTGGAAATGGTATTTATTATATTATTACAATTTACATATTTATTTTTGAGAATATATAGATGACAAGGTGCTTAGCAAATAATATGCACACAGGTTGTCTTGTTTGTCTTGACTTCTCTTTCCTCTAGGTGAACACAAGGTATAGATGACATGGCCGATGAAAATCTTCCTCTCTCAAATATATATATATATATATATATATGTAATATAGAGACACGGACACTCAATAAAAACAAAAATGTAGCTCTAAAGATGAAATTTGGCAAGAATGTACTTAGATCGATGCTTAATTGCCGGTTCAAATTATGTCGTCAACTTTCCTCGTCACATGGAGCGTTGGGGGCAAATTTGATTGTTTAGGAATATTCACATTGTTCGTCGTATGTGCTTTGAATTTGTTTTAAGTAAGGAATCATTTGTTAGAAATATATGGTAGACTGTACCATCATGGCTCACAAAGCCCTATTGTGTTTTAAAATCAGTATGGCACATGTCCTTGCTTCTCTTAACGAGAATAAAAAGATAGTGAAACAGGCAGTTTCATGTGATTATGACACGAATAGTGAAAGTCTAAAGGTGTTTTAAAAATTAAAGTCATGCACGCTGAGCTTTGTGGATCACCTTGGATATTACTTTCCTTTCGATTATTTAATATCAAATTGAAAACAAATTATAAATTAAATAGCGAACCACCAAAGCCAAAGTATAATGAAAACAGATGGCAAATAATTGTGATAGAAGAATATCAAAAAGCAAGCAGGAAGCATATGCATATATAGTTTATAAGGGAAGGTTCACATTCACGTACGTAAAGAGTAGAGGCAAAGCCATTAATGATGAGAATGAATCTGCTGCAATCTGAGAGAAGCAAGGAGGATAGTAGAAGCTGGTGGCATCAGTAGAGTGACACTGAGGAGGATCACTGAAAGCGCAGACGCAGACCTTACAAGAAAATCAGAGTTGCAAGTTTCTGCCAAGTCTCTGCATTGGCATTGAGGAGGGTTCGACTTTGTGCAGCAGGCCGTGGTGGTGGACTTGATCAAGTAGTTGGGTTCACAATTATTGTCCCTAAACATCTCCGCCAGGAAGGTAATTGGATGGAAGCTAGCCTCCGCAGTTGCAGAGAAGGCGACCAGGAACAGAACCAGACCCGCCTTCATATATCCTCATCGCCTTCTTCTTCTGAGTTTTGATATGTGTGAAGAGACGAGCAGACAGGAGGCTTATTCATAAGTCAGCTTGGGGAAATATTGTGGAAAATGCAGAGCCTTCGCTTCTGTGTTTAGATGCCTTGGGCAGGAAAGATTTTTCAAAGGAGTGGTGTTGTACGAGTTTCTTTTATAATTATTATGAACATACTCGTCTGGTAGTATTTATAAGTGACTTTCAAATATTTTACACATACCAAAAAAAACCTTTCAGGAGCTAGTTTACACACTGCTGAGCGTGGGTGGTGGAAACCTCCAAATCGTGGGTGGACCAAGCTGAATGTCGATGGAGCGTAGTCTACTATTTACTGTACAGCTGCATGTGGAGGCCTCCTTCGAGACGCTGATGGCCAATTCCTTCGGGTTTTATTCATAAACTCGATGATGGGGATGCCTTCATGCTGAACTATGGGCGTGTTTACATGGAGTCAAACTCGGGTGGGATGCTGGCTCTCGTCGAATTATTTTAGAATCTGATTCCAGTACTGCTTTGGACCTTCTTGCTATGGAACCAGATGAACATCATGCTGACTTTGGTGTTCTCAAAGAAACACGGCGAATGCTTTGCTGGAAATGGGAAGTGACAATGCAATTTGTTAGCAGGGATAACAACAGAGCTGCTGATTTATTGGCGAAGGAGGGACTGAAGGCTCTATCTGGGTTCTATTTTCTTGCTTCTGCTCCTGATGCTTTACTACCAATTTTAGACTTTGATCGTTCTACGTTGCATGGCCGTAGTAGGCTAATGTAAGGATTCTCTTTTGATATACAGGGAAAAAAAAACTTTAAACTTCATTAACTCTCATTAAAATTCAATAATTTTTTAATTTTATTCATATTTAATATACATTATGTCTCATGTAAACAAAGTTACACAATAATAAATGAAGGGTAAAATTGGACATCCACACAAAAATTTTTTCAGTGCCCTATAAATAGGATAAAAAATAATCTTTTTTCTTTGCCTTATAAATAGGACAAGAGGAGTAAGTATATAATATAGTTTTTAATATAATAATATTTTATTTATGTTCGTACTAAATATTTTGTGAAATATTATGTTTATTAGAATTTCGTTTGCACAAGTAGAAGAATAACTATGTTACTAATGAACTGTAATACAAATAAAAAGATAAACAATTAAATTAAAAATAAATGAATTTAAATTACCAAATATAGTAATGAATCTCTCTCTCCACACACACAAACGCACACAGCACTCTTCATTTGGCCCTACGTATATGGCACCACAAGTTCTGTGTTTACTTTGTGTGTTTTGATTATCGTGGGATCCTGCAAAGCTTGGTTACGGAAGAAATGGTAAATCAATGCTTCGGAGAGTTTGAGGATGAGAATTGGGAGTGTCTGCAACTCCCTCGTAGATCAAACATAACCACGAAGCTGTAGATTGAAGCTCATTAGGATACTTGTGGCACATCCAAATCGAAAGCCTTTTGTCTGAAGGAAAAGATATTTTTATTGGTGACTTTTTAATGTAATAAAATAAATTAAACCATGTTATTGTAATTTGGGGCGTATATGGTTCTTAAAGTCATCGAGTGCATGTCGTTGTCCCCCGAAAATAAAGCACTATCAGATTTTCATGTCGTTTTGCATGACTGCCTCATACAGCAGTCACAAAACCTCCAAAAGTTAAATTTAATTTAGATCGCTTGCATTGGTAACGATCAGTTTATATGCAGCAAGTTCAATTCTAAATAAACTCTCACGTGGCCTTCAAATAAACGAGCCATGGGTAGTGTTGGATGACAACTAAAGAAGGGAGAAGCAATTGCGAATGAATAAAGCCAGTATGGGGACCAATAATGTTTCGTTTTCTCTGTGTGTATATATATATACATATATATAGCGAGTAAGGGAAATTAAAATTGAGGATTTTCATATGTTAAAACTAAACGAAATTGATCATCACTGAAATTTATTACACACAGACATTAAAACACCAATGCACAATGACATAAAACTGAAAAGATGAACCCAATAAAACAGCTACTTCAACCGTGAAAACAAACCAAATATTGGATTAATAGCAGTGAAAACCTCCATCTATGGCCAGATTGTGCCCACTTACGTACTTGGATTCATCACTAGCCAAGAACAAGGCAGCTTGAGCGACATCTTCTTCTCGCAGATATATCCCTTCAAGATTGGAGTAAACACGAGAACACCCCTCATCATCAAGTTTGAAAAACTCCCTTGCCAGCTCGTTCGCAACAAATATGTAGACAAACCGTTCACTCGGATCCCATATTGGCCAAGTTCAGCAGCCACATTCTTGGTGAGACCCACCAAGCCTGCTTAGAACTGTTATAAGCATGAGTTGCGACCCCCCTACACTTGAACAAACACTTCCCACATTTATAATGCTTCCTTTTCTTTGAGGAATCATCAGCTTTAGCAGCATGCTTGGTGCCCAAGAAAGGACCCGTTAGGTTCACACTAAGAACCCTTTCAAATTCGCTCAACTCATTGTCAATAATGCTTGGTTTAGATTCATCTATTATGACAGCATTGTTTATCATTATATCAAGCTTTTGATGCTTAGAAATCACAGTTTTTATGGCAATTTCAACATCGATTCTTTTGTTACGTCGCGCAGTGGCGCGTACCAAGCATTTGGATCCAATATCGTTACATAATGCTTGTCCTTGTTCGTCTCGAATGTCTGCCACTATGACCTTTGCCCCATGTCCAGTGAAGAGCCTTGCCATGCATGCTCCAATTCCTCTAGCCCACCGTGATCAATGCTACTTTCCCTTTTAATATGCAGAGATATCGACCGTGTCAAGAGTAATCTTAGATTATATTAATCTTTTAACAAGCTCATAAAATGACAAGCAGTTAGAATCTTAATTAGTCCATTTGATATTATAAATTGGCAGGTTTGAAAAATTCATAGGAATCATATGGGAACATGTTATTTCACTAATATTCAGTTGTCAATTTACAAAGAAGAACTAATCAAATTCATGAATTTTCAAACCTCCCAATCATAGACCCTTACAGATTACAAGTTGAGCTTTTATATTGTTAAGTCCACTTCATAAGCCTTTTGGTGAGCTAATGGCTCACGGGTTCAAATTTCCCCTGGTCTCACCTTGAAATATTCTTATATTTCAATAAGATTCTTTATGTAGAGAAGATCAATCTGTTCCTGCGGAATAATGTCAGAAATACAAAATTCTTCTTGATAACCGTTCATTTGAATCTTGAGGTATAATTATATTCTCTCAAAAGGTTATTCATATCATGATTTAAATTTTAAAAAAATGTTGAAATACGTTAATAAATAACAAAAGAGGGAAAATATCTTGATAAAAAGATTCAACATGAAATTCACATGTGTACGTGTGTGTGTGTGTGTGTGTGTGTACCTTGTTGCCTCTAGAGCGAGCTGTGGAAGACTTGCCATATCTAGAAGAAATTACAGGTGCAGTAGTATTGATAGCTTCAAATTACTGAAAGATGAAACTATATATGAAAAACCCCCCTAACTTTAACAGATATATATACACCAAACATCTTAAGATGAAATTTGGCATTAGCTTCAAGGAATCTTCCTCATCTATTCTCGTCACATGGTCGGTCAGAGAAATAGTTTTGATTAATCTTCACTGGTTCTTTGAATTTGTCAGAAGTTTTCGGGAATAATGACATGGACAGTCGCTTCTTCATTGGATTTTAAAATCATCATATAGTACATGTGTTATATATATGGCACTGTGACTTTAATTTTGCATTTATTTTACTTCTTAGGCTTTATATAAAACTAAATTCAAATATAAGTAATTAGGTGGACATAAGATCTAACATATGAATAAGGGGACTAGAAGCTTAGTTAGGCAAACTCTTCGATGTGGTTGTTGACTTGTTGTTTGGTGAGG